>NC_133664.1:28693774-28963762 GCF_037893015.1 Macrotis lagotis
ATACCCAAAATGTTATTAAAGAATATAGGGTTGAGGCAGCTAGGTGGTACAGTGGATAGAGCACCAGCCCTGGAGTCAGGAGGACCCGAGTTCAAATCCAGCCTCAGACACTTAATAATTACCTAGCTGTGTGGCCTTGGACAAGCCACTTAACCCCATTGCCTTGTAAAAACTAAAAAAAAAAAAAAGAATATAGGTTGGTCCTCTGATACAGCTATGGTACAGATAGGCCTATACCCAAAAGATATCAGAGAAACAGGAGAAGAATCTTTAGGTACAAAAATATTTATAGCAGCTCTTTTAGTGGTGATAAAAAACTGGAATTCCAATAATTGAGGAATGACTGAATAAGTTATAGTCAAGGAATGTAATGGATTCTGATGTGTTATAAGAAATGAAAAAAATAGATGATTTCAAAAAGACATGCAAAGACTTCTAGGAAGTGATGCAGAGTGAAGTGAATAGAATCACAACAAACTATGCTAAAAACATCAAGATTATCAAAATGAACAATTTTGAAGACTTTTAAATGCTGATGAAAAGGACAAAATATCAGAACAACTGCTCCTAAAATAAAAACTAACTGAACACTGTGAAAACTGTGATTATTACAGTGATCATTTAAAGCACGATTGATGGAACGTGCCATTTATAATAGAGAGGTGATGGGTTCAGGTTAGTTATATACACACATGTGAATACATCCATCCAAATAGACATATATATATATATATATATATATATATATATATATATATATGAACACAGAACAGTCATTGAGGGAGTTTCTTTTGCTTGACTGTAGACTTAGAGCAAGAGATGTACATTTTTTAAACCCCTTTGTGTTATTTCATTGAATTACTTTAGAAGGAAAATAAATAAAGTGCAGGCAACATCATTACAATGCCAAGATTACCTTTTATCATGAAAATATCATTGATATTATTTTTTTAAGATTTTATTTATTTTCGCGTTTTACAATGTTCCCCTTACCTTACTTCCCTCCCCCCACACCCCACAGAAGGCAATTGTCAGTCTTTACATTGTTTCCATGGTATACATTGATCCAAATTGAGTGTGATGAGAGAGAACTCATATCCTTAAGGAAGAAATATAAAGTATAAGAGATAGTAATAAGATATCAGTTTTCTTCCTAAATTAAAGGGAATAGTCCTTGGTCTTTGTTCAAACTCCACAGTTCTTTCTCTGGATACAGATGGTATTTTCCATTGCAGACAGCCAAAATTGTCCCTGATTGTTGCTCTGATGGAATGAGCAGGTCCTTCAAGGCTGATCATCACCCCCATGTTGCTGTTAGGGTGCACAGTGTTTTTCTGGTTCTGCTCATCTCACTCAGCATCAGTTCATGCAAATCCCTCCAGGCTTCCCTGAATTCCCATCCCTCCTGGTTTCTAATAGAACAATAGTGTTCCATGACATACATATACCACAGTTTGCTAAGTCATTCCCCAATTGAAGGACATTTACTTGATTTCCAATTCTTTGCCACCACAAACAGGGCTGCTAATGAATATTTTTGTACAAGTGATGTTTTTACCCTTTTTTCATCAAAGAGATGTACATTTTTGTCTTATTTTGTTTTATCATGAGATGGAGATAGGAAAGAAAATAGTTTTCTGTTAATTGAAAAAATAGATGGGAAGGATGCTACAGATATGAAATGTTACATGAACTTTCAGATAAGGTCACTCTATGATTTTACTTAATTATTTTATTTTATTGTCTAAGCCTTCTCATAAAGTGGCAGTAATCTGAAAATGTACCTAATGTAAAAAAATTCACACACACAGATAAAACTAAGAGTGAAAAAAAAATCCTGGCAATGAATATAAAATGACACTAAGTGACCTGGCTATAGAACAAATGAAATAAACCCAAAGAAAATGAGAAGATTAAAGATGAGAGTGCCTTCATTTACTTTGTGCACAGACCAAAAAAATGAGACTTTTAGGCCTGGAGAAGAATCACTCTAAGGGAAATTCTTCTCAATAATTCAAGAATTTGCTCTTTTAAAAAACCTCCAGTAACAAAAATGGAACTGTGTATCTTGATACAACGATTACCATCTCATGCTATGGAGCTCCAAACCAGAGAGCAAAGTGACAGTGGAAAGTGGGAAGGAATTGGGGAATCCATAAGGTTCAAATCCAAATCCCACCCTCAGGTCCTTGAGGTAGGATTCTGGGCAAGTCACTTACCTCACTCTCAGTTTCCTCAAACTGGGGGGGGGGTGTCTAACAATAACCTCATTTTCAGAGGCCTCTTACCAAGGATCAAATGAGATAATAAATAGAAAGTGCTTTGCAGACCTTCAAGTACCATAAATACTTGATTATTTGTCATTGTTAAGGCAGAGATTAGCCTAGCTACCTGGCATTTCCTTGGAGCTTTCTAAAATGAAGGGCTAATAAGCAGATTTGCTTTGGGATCATATTTTTTAATGATTTTGTGGAAATATTCATAGATAGCATCACGTTTAGGAGACAGAAGTCTTGGTACTGTCCCTAATTAGACATGTGATTCTGGACACATCATCTAAGCTTCCTCTATTCAGTGTTTTTTTAATTTATAAAAGGAAGAAGTTGAGTAATTTTGAGCTTCAACATCTTCCAATTTTCAGAATGAAATGCCTTAGAATGCCTCAGTTTCCTCATATGTAAAATGAGTTGATTGGCCTTGATGGTCTCTGAAGTTTCTTCCATCTTTTTTTTTAGGTTTTTTGGCAAGGCAAATGGGGTTGAGTGGCTTGCCCAAGACCATACAGCTAGGTAATTATTAAGTGTCTGGGACCAGATTTGAACCCAGGTACTCCTGACTCCAGGGCCAGTGCTTTATCCACTACGCCACCTAGTCGCCCAAGTTTCTTCCATCTTCCTCAATCTCATCTCTTCTCATCTCTCCTCCCCCCTCCTTCTCTCTCCCTCTGTCTCTTTCAATCTCTGTTATCTCTTTGTAACTGTCTGTCTCTCTGTTTCTCCTTTTCTATGCATTAATGACTTCAATAAATCTTTTGACCATAGTCTTAAACACTGAGAAGATTGTGGAGGCCATGGAGTCCTATCTCCTCTTTTTTGCAGATGAGGAACCTGAGGCCCAGAAAGGAGAAGTGACTTGATCAGGGTCATACATTACAATAAGTATCTGAGGCAGAATTTGGACTCCAGTCTTCCCAACTCTGAACCCAGCACTCAAACCCCCATATATTCAACCTGTCTCAAATCTCACATTCATTGAGTTTAGAGAACTAGAGATTCCAGGGGATTGGGGGAGCAAGAAGAGGAGGGAGAATGGCCACAGGAGCTTTCCTCTGTTAAGGTGCTGAAGGAAAAGTCATTTAGTGGACTTGAGCTGCGACAGCATCCCCAAGCAGTTGACACCATTATCCTCTCCTGAACAATGGACACGATCTCTAACTTCTCTAATTAGTGATTTGTTACCTGAATGGTGAAATGTATGTAGAATGATTTAAGAGTCAACTGGAGGAAAAGGGATTTGCTCTTCAGAAATAGTAATCCCACTTGGAAAAGTACAAAAATGTCAGCCTGGGAAAGACACTGAGAATTGGAGGTTAAACATGAGGCCCCCAGAGAAAGGAGGGCAGAAGGGAGAGGACGAGGGGAGGAGTCATGTCCCCAAATAGCTGAGCTGGTACATTTCCATTGCCTGAGAATTTCAGTTAAGGTTAGCTAAAAATATGTTTGTACCATTCCAACCATGCAACTCGTTGGGAAATTAGATCCACTGACCTGGAATCTGTTTGATCCCCATCCCCTTAAAGGGAAAGCAACAAGCAGCTGCTTTTCCATTAGTTGATAGAGTAGGCTGATAGGTTAGACAAGGGAAGAATAATTTATGGATGAACTGACCTCATAAATGTTTCTTGGCAGTGCCTACGTGACTGCTGACATAATGTAATCATAATTGACATTTATATAGCTTTTTTAAAGGTTTACAAGGTGCTTTAAATACATTACCTCATTTAAGTTTCACAATGATCCTTTGGCGTAGAGATCATAGGTAGTTTTCTCTCCATTTTATTGAAGAGGGACCTAAAATTCAGAGCAACTGGCATATGGTTACATAGCTAATGAATGACTGAGATGGGATGTAAAAACATCACGGGTCTTTCCTGACTCAATTTAACATACTTGAGTGAGCAAGGTAGAGAATTGGACATACAGGTTAAAAAGACAAAAGGCAGATGCAGCTTCTCCTCTCAAGAATCTTCCATTCTACTGGACTCCAAGAGCCTCTTTATATTACACTCTGCAGCCTCTCACTCAACTTATGAGGACAACCATAAAATATAGATATGTGAAAGGAAACCACAAAGGCATTGATCTATCATTGGGGCAATAATAAAAGGAATTACAAAAAGACTAGATATGCCCACAGTTTTAGGAGTGTGATCAGTAAAGCACTTTTATTTTATTTTATTTTTAAATAAAAGAAAGATTTTATTTATTTTGAGTTGTACAATTTTTCTCCTACTCTTGCTTCCCTCTCCTCACTCCCCCACAGAAGGGGGTCTGTTAGTCTTTACATTGTTTCCATGGTATGCATTGATCTATGTTGAATGTGATGAGAGAGAAATCCTATCTGTTAAGGGAGAAAAATAAAGTATAAGAGATAGCAAAATTACATAATAAGATAACGGGTTTTTTTAAAAGTGAAGGTCTTTGGTCTTTCTTGAAACTCCACAGTTCTTTCTCTGGATACAGATGTATTCTCCATCACAGATACCCCAAAATTGTGCCTGATTGTTGCACTGATGGAATGAGCAAGGCCATTGAGATTGATCATCACCCCTATGTTGCTGTTAGGGTGCAGAACAGCACTTTAAAAAAGATATAAAATAAATTAATATCTAGAAGAAACTCCTCTTTAAAAGTCCTTGGTGTGTCTGTGTATGTGTGTGTGTGTGTGTGTGTGTATACATACATATATATATATATATATATGTATATACATAACATTCACCCTTCATTTTCAAAGAAGACATCAAGACATCAGGGAAGTAATGTCATGACAAGCACATGAATTGGATTTGAATGAGAGGGGCTGCGCTAAGTTCCAGCCTCACTTTCTCCTCTAGAGCCATCTTGGTAGAGTGCCCAGCTATGGATCAGGATGACTAGAGATGGCCCTATTTCTGAGGAACAAGTAATTCGGAGACTAAGTTTTTAAAAAATGAACAAACAGAAAAATATATTTGAATGATCCAAGAAATGCCCAAGATGAATCTACTGTAGAGGAGAAATTCAGTTTTAGAAGATCATTTTCAGTGACAGTAAAATATTGATATTGGGAGATATATTTTGCTATTGCTATTTAAGTTTTTACATATCATTTTTCTTTCAACTCTGTGATGATAAGTTAGATGTGCTCTTTTTTAAAAAAAAATTACTTATTTAAGGTAATGTGGTTAGGTGATTTGCCCAAGGTCACACAGCTAGGCAATTACTAAGTGTCTGAGGTCACATTTGAACTCAGGTCCTCCTGACTCCAGGGCTGGTGCTCTATCCACTGTGCCACTGAGCTGCCCCTTGAGGTGTTCTAGAAGGGAAGTTTAATTTAGGCTGAAGGCCAACTTTTCCCTTATGGGTATACATTTACCATTTTATTGTGTAAGTCAAGGGTAAAGGAGGGACCCCAAAAGGGAACTGAAATTGATGACAGCGTAGTCAAGTTCATACCTTTTCTAAAATTATTCAGAACTCTGGATTTGCTCAGTTATTAATAGGTCATCTTGAAAGTGAGTCAAGATGGGGATGGGAATTGATGTAGGTTCAATTGAGTCCTGTCAGCATTTTAAAACACATCATGCCATTCAGAGGGTCTCATTATTAAGGTGATTAGATTTACTAGACAAGGGGTGGCTAGGTGGCACAGTGAATAGAGCACCGGCCTTGGACTCAGGAGGACCTGGGTTCAAATCTGACCTCAGACACCTGATAATTACCTAGCTGTGTGGCCTTGGGCAAGCCACTTAACCCCATTGCCTTGAAAAATCTAAAAAAAAAAAAACAAGATTTACTCGCCAAATGTTCTGAGAATGTTGGAATTTAAGATTGGTGGGGATTAAATAAGGATCTCAGGAGAAGGTGAACTGATTAAGAGTGAGAGTATTTAATTTTACTTTTATATCTTCATCTTCTAGTATAGTAACTAACTCATAGTAGATGGTTATTTGATAAATGCTTATTGTATAAATATTAAGTAACCAAATAGTTTTTTTTTTACTTGGATAAGGATGGGTGCTAATGTTAATGTAAGTTTGTATGTGGAATATGACTATCCCTGTGCCTAGGCTGAGGTAGATTGATGATATATTGGTCTTTGGAATTAACCAGCTTTAGTAACTGGAAATCCATGGGGAATCCGTGGAAGAATCTTCATCCTTGATGAAGCCAAGGACTGGGAGAGAGGAGAGCATGAACCAGGCAAGGAATCTTTTGGGAGGGGAAGGTTAATAGCTTAAAATTGCAGTAAGTATTTGAGGAATACTTTATGTAAAGAATTAAACATGAGCTATTTTTATTATCATTTTTAAATTAATTTTTTTTCAGTTTATAAATGTTTACTCTCCAATCATTGCAAAAGAAAGAAAAAAATGATCATGGCAAATATGCACAAAGCTAAACAAATTCCTACACTGGATATGTCTAAAAATTGTGTCCCAGTCTTTACCCTGAGTCTATTCTTTCTTTGCCAAAAAAGCAGCTGGCTGCTTCCTTATGAGTCCTCTGGACTCAAAGCTAGTCTTTGCCTATCAGAGTTCTTAAGATTTTCAGTGATTTTCTTTGCTTTTGTGATTAAATTCATTGTTGTTCTACATTTGCTCGTTTCACTTTGTATCATTGTAGTATTTCACTGTTTCTCAACACCTGGACTCCTTATCATTGCAAGCAGTAAAAAATATTCCATGACCATCATTTCAAGCTTGCTATTAGGAGATATATTTTGCTATTGCTATTTAAGTTTTTGCATATCATCATATATTGTAGGCTCTGCTCTCCTTCCTTTCTTTCCTCAAAGCAATTCTTTCCACTGGGATACAATTAGAAAAGAAATTTATTTATCTCATGTTCTATGGACATCAAGATGGATCAAAAGATACACACATCATGTTTTATACACACATACACATATATGGACTATGAACTACCCAAACGTACATATACACCTACTCAGGGTACTCCAGATATATGTATTTACATATATGCCTAGTTTTATACATATTCAGCAATATATGATATTCCCAAAGTCTTAAAGATAAATACAATGGACAAAATTGTACTGGAATAGAAAAAGATATTTTACACAGAAACATTCCCTATTATATAAACTTTACTGTTCTTTTAAAATATATATTATATTTTGTATATGTATATTCGATATGTAACTTTCAATGTTATCCTTCTTATGATATTCTGATTTTCCTTTTCTTCTCTTATAGTCATTTACAAAAAGGCTTCAGTGATATTTTCCCATTTCTTTCTCCTCTCCTACCTTCTCTATTCTTCTCACGTTTGCCCAAATGAAAAATTTTTTAAAAATCAAACTTTTAACAAATATGTACAGTCCAGAAAAACAAATTCTCATAGCCGATATAACATGAAGACAATGGCAAGCTCAGATGGCAAAGTTTTACACTATATCTAAAAGACAAAAATGCTTAAATCTAAGGAATTAGATCAAACACTTCTTCAAAGATGATGAGGTAATTAATTTAACACTGTTAGAATATTTAGCAATTTATATTCTTTGCAAAAGTCTAAACAAAATGTGTATATATATATATATATATATGTATCTCGATACCTATATATGAATATACATAAATGCCCATATTCAACACCCACAAACACTCACATATAAAAATACACACCCATATAAAACATAGCTGATGCACAAGTATATACAATCCTATATGTCACCCTTTTTTTCCTTTTTCCATCTGTTCTCTTTCTTTCTTACTCTGAAAAGCAATAGTCTGCATAATAGAAAGAAAATTAAAAAGGAAACTGTTAAAATATTTCTCCATAAAATATATCCTAGCAGCTGCTCCCCAAATGCATATTCTCCAGTAGCAGACCCAGGCATAGGGAAGAAACAATAAAACAACAGGAGCTGAAACTTGACCATTTCTGCTCTTTCTTATGACAAATTTATTGCTTAGAATGAGATACTGACAAGCTATCACATTTGTGTTAATTGAAACATATGAACCAATACTAATCACAGGCAGGCTGAGCGGCAAGGAAGAACAGGACTAAGGGATGGTATTTTCAAATTTGGGGAGTTGGGATTGGATTTTGCCATGGACCAGCAGAATGTTTCCTTCCCCATCACTGCCCAAAGGAGAGGCTTATAGTATATATCAGTTACCTTAAAATTATGATTTAGAATGTTGGAGATATTTGAACACCTAGGATTGGTTGAAAATTCAAAGAAAGTGATTGATGGTTTCTACTCCCTAGGGAAATTAATTTCTCTTTTATGTTGTACCAACACATGGCTACCAATGAAAAGATTGGGCCTCTCTGTGTTTAAGTTCTGTGGTCTTTTGATAGGAGGGGTGCCTAGCAAACATAAAAAAAAATACTATCATTTAAAAAAAATCCAGCACACTGAAATTCCTTATACTTGTTACTTTATTATCAGTTTCAGGGTTCTATAAAAATTTCTAAATGAGAAAAAAAGAAAAATTAGGAAGAAAGATTAAGAAAAAAAAGGAATTTTCAACTCAGTGATAAAGCAAACTGAAAAAAAGAAAATATGAAATATTATCTTGGACTCCTCATAGTACCAGCTTTGTGGTTCTGATCTTATCATGAAAAATTCTGATGAATTCATAGAACACTTTTGTGGGGAAGAGGTTTACCTCAATTAATCAACCAGTGTTAGTTAAGCAACTACAATCTTTCAGAGCCTGGGGTGAAGAAGACAAAAGTGAAACAGAACCTGGATTCAAGATCTTATTGGCTTTTTCCTTCATATCATAAACTAGTGACTTGGTTTACAAACTATTATTTGCTGCTTAGTCATTTTTTTTCAGCCACATCCAATTTTGCCTTGACCTCTTTGGGGTTTTCTTGGCAAAGACATCAAAGTGGTTTTCCATTTTCCTTCTCCATTTCGTTTTATAGAGATGAAACCAAGGCAAACAGGGTGAAGTGACTTGCCCAGCATCACGCAATTAGTAAGTGTCTTCATAGAATATGCAAAATTGTTAAGAACTTCTAATCCAGGAGGGGCCCTGCCTCTTTCCCTCAGATCTAGACCTGGAGGTTCACATGTCCCATGTAAGCTTTCACTGTTTCTTTTCTGTAGGACCATTTAACTTGGTGTAACTTCAAACTGGTAGATTTTTATTGATAATCAAAATGAAATTAATAGGAAATGGAACCCACCAACCGATGAACCAAATAAATATGAAATGCCACCAACGGGTACATGATGGGCACAACAGAAGGATTCAGTCCAATGTTTGGAAGCCATCTGTTGCAGTGGAAAGGGTTGTGGACTTGGAAACAAGAGGAAACTGGGCATCAAATCTGTCTCAGACACTTATCAGTCACGTAACCATAGCCTTACAACCTCTTGGAATTTCAATTCATGCATCTGTGAAATGGCAATGATAAGAGTTGTTTATCTCAAAGGATTGTTGTAAAGCTCAATCAAGAGAAAAGTACTCTATCAAAATCAATTATTATTATAGAAAATGCATTCCCTACCATTAAGATGGGAAAACAAGAGCAAATCACCTAAAATGATTGCAAACAAGCTCATTGAATATATGTGAACTTTCTATATATGATATGACCTCCAAATGATTTTATCAAAGAAGATTGGAATGTTAACTACTTTGGGTCCCAGTTTTCTCATCTATAAAATGGGGGAGCTGGACTAGATGGTTTCCAACTTGGTCTTCTACTCCTAAATTTATGGTCCTAAAATCCTGTGGGGTGGGATTGAAGCTGAGGCTAAAAGAAAACAATATTGATAGCAGCCCTGGGGAGAAGGAAGAACAGTTCAGATGAAGAATATTGACATAAGCAAAAGCAGGGAGATGGAAACGAGAAATGTACTTGATCATAGGAAGATCAAGATGGTAGAAGTGATCATTAGTTTAGTTTTAATTTTTCTGGTTTTTAGATTTTTATTCTATGATTCAATTGTGAAGGGATTTTAAAAATGATTTTGTTTGTTTTATTTTTTAATCTGCTATTTTTCTTAGAAGCACATAATTAATTATGGATATTTAAAGAGAAATAAACCTCAGAGAAAAACTGATCCAATTGTGGTCAGGACAAAGAATCTAAGTACAATGATTAAAAAAAATCACTTAACAATGTGGCTATAAATTACATGCTTAATTTCTTTTGATATAGCAGACCTGGCTTCGAACATATTTTAATAAACATCCTTCAGGTCTGCCCTTTATTTTAATGCTATTTATCCTTACTCCACTAAATTCACTAAGGTCTCTTTAATTCCTGGAGGACAAAAAGTAAATTCTCTTCCCTTTTTTTCTAGCTTCACTGGAGGAATATTTTCTGTATAAGAAAAATACACTCAGCTAGTGGGAGTAATGGATTTCTGACAACACATCTTGGGAAAGCCCATCCTCTTTTCCAGGTAGGCACAGAGGCTACTTACTTACTGCTTTCAATGGAATTCTATCATTTTATTCTCCTAGTCTTCTGGTAGACTTTTAGGATGACTCCTCAGAGAACACTCTGACTCATTTAATGAAAGTAGCATCTCAGACCTGAAGGACCTTAGTTTCCTCATTTGTTATATGAGGGAATTGGATAGAATATTGGGCCTAGAATCAGGAAGATTCATTTTTTTTAGTTCAAATCTGGGCTCAGACACTTACTAGCAGTGTGACCCTAGGAAAGTCACTTCACCCTGTTTGCCTCAATTTCCTCATCTACAAAATGAGCTGAAAAAAGGAAATGGAAGACTATTTCAGTATCTTTGCCAAGAACACCCCACATGGGGTTAATAACAATTGAAAGCTCTGTTCCAGATTTGAAGCCTACAATGACTGAGATATACATGATGCAACAAGGTTTGCATTTCTCTTAGGATTCTGGATAACTCTCTAACATAAAATAAATTGTAGAGGAAGTGCAGAGGGAATTTCCTCAACTGAGAGTTTCTTGACCAAGAGTCCAATCCCTATCCCTATAGATAATTAAGTCACTTGATTATCCAAGAAACTGTGGGTTTGGGCCTCAATAGACCTTATTATCTTCATTTTACTAATGGGGAAACTGAGGATTCAAGAAAGTGACTTGTCCTGGGTCAGTTGGCTAAATTAAATAAGGATGGAGGAAGAGGTTCAATCCATCTACAAGAAATTTTGAAGCCACTGTCAGCTCTTTGTTAAATTCCTACAACACAAAGAAAGACAAAAACATAAAGCATTTTCTTCATTCATTTACATATTAATGGGGAAAATGAAGAGAGTTTCCAGCCCAAATGTTCCAGGGACAAGAAATCCATTGCTTAATCTATCATTCCAGCAACCTCTGGGACTAGGCAGAGAGTCCTCCACATATTTCTCATTTTTAAAAAAGTTATCCCCTTTGAAGTCTGAGAATTAATTAAAATTAGGGGGGGAAAACCCATTAATCAGTTTCCATCAAGGCTGTGACTTCTCTAAGCTCACACAGATAAGTGAAAAAGATGGGATTTGAATTCAAGTCCCCTCCCTCCAAATACACTTAAACCCATGGCCTTCTCAGTGACAAATCCATGGAATAAAGTATTTATTTGTCAAGTGTTTTGCTAAAGGCCAGAGATACAATAAAGGCAAATAACAGTCTCCACCCTCAAGGAGCTTAAATATGAATGTTACAATTGCTGTGAGATATCATGGAACCACAGAAAAGAACAATATCAGAAAAAAAAGAAAGCAGGAAAAAGAAAAAAAGAGGAAGAAAGAAAAGAGAGAGAGAGAATAGAATAGAATAGAATAGAATAGAATAGAATAGAATAGAATAGAATAGAATAGAATAGAATAGAATAGAATAGAATAGAATAGAATGGAGTTGCCTTAGAGCTGGGGCACAGGCACCAGCAACTCATTTGGAGACTATGTTTTACACCTGCAGCTGCCCACCAAGGTAATAGTGCCACCCATGGAGAAATAGCTCTAAACTAGCATCTAAAAACCCCAGCAAAAAATTTTAAAAAATGCCTTTTTGTGTTCCTCATCAAACCCAGCTGCTTCTCAGGCCTCATAAGAAGGATTATGAAAATGCTTCAGAGAGAGGGAGAACTGGGGAATTCTTGCTCAGATTCATTCTCTGGTGAACGTCTATGGCGAGAGAAGAATGAATTGTCCTACATCCCTTAGAGAAAGTAGAATTTTGTTCTTGTCTTTATATATTATTTTGGAGGGATTCTAAGGTTAGGGTGGCAAGGGGAGGAAAGTGACCCAGGTGTACAATCTCTCAGTTGGACCCATCCAAAGGCTTATGTGCCCGCTCTGAGGTCACACTCGTACCTCATCATGGAAGGAAGAAAACCCCAAACTAGCAGTTTTTGTGACTGGGACAAGCAACACAAAATACACCTTTAAACCAATTTTTGAGATGATCAAAGATGGCAGGAGACAAGCAAGGCTGAGTCAGAGAAGAGCATGTCTAGATCATTGGATGGTTGACGGGTCTTGTCCTTCATTATCGAAGAAAAGCAAAACGGTATCACTCTGTTTGAGACAAATTACAGCCACAGTCTGTGGCTGATCAGACCAATCTAAGCTCAGAATGCTCTACCACAGGTTGGTCACAATCCATGTGAACACCTGGCATGATTACTCTAAACTGACATATCTCACATTTCCTGTAAGTTTCTTCAATTGTGCCTTGTTCATAAAGCACGGAAGCACAGCACCCTCTCTGCTGAGGCTACACCATGCTGTCCTATGTTGGACAATCTATTCTAAAATGGTTTTTTTTTTTGGTTTTGCAAGGCAATGAATGCAGTTAAGTGACTTGCCCAAGTCTTGCAGCTAGATAATTATTACGTATGAGGTCACATTTGAACTCAGGTCCTCCTGACTCCAGGGTTGGTCTTGTGCCACCTAGCTTCCCCCTCTAAAATTCTTAAGAGAGACCTTCAGGGTATCTTGGAATCACTTCTTCTGACCCTCTTGTGAGAGCTTGACCTGTGTTCTCCAACAAATAGTCTTTTTTTTTTTTAGGTTTTTGCAAGGCAAATGGGGTTAAGTGGCTTGCCCAAGGCCACACAGCTAGTAATTATTAAGTGTCTGAGACCGGATTTGAACCCAGGTACTCCTGACTCCAAAGCCCGTGCTTTAATCCATTATGCCACCTAGCCACCCTGATCAAATAGTCTTTATGGCAAGCATATGTCTGGCATTCTCGCAGCATGGTTAGCCCATGTCCTCTCTGAGGTGACAGTTGAATGCTTGGTAGTTTAGACTTCCTTGAACACATCCTACACCACAGATTATCACTCATTGGAGGAAGAAGTATCCTATGGTCTTTTGGCAATGATTCTTGCAAACCACCCTGTTGTTTTTGTTAGCCCTGAAGGAATACAGGTGTATTTAGCCCCTTCAAAATTCAGCACCCAAATCAAAGCCCCAGAGATGTAGCCCTAGTTATAGGTCTGAGTCAGACCAGTCAATGAAGATACAACCAACATTTGTGTCCAAGTTTCCATCACATCATACCTTGGTCACAATTGTGTCCTAGCTGTTCTTTCGGTCTCAAGTTTCTTTTTCTCCATCATACTCAAAGTCATCCACTACGATGTTGCCGGACCAATTTTCCTAATGTCAATGGACATTCCTAATATAGCTGAACAATGTAGAAGTGAAATGGGACTCACATAGCAATTTCCATTAAAGAAAATTGGAGGTGGGAGTGAGGTAGAGAGCACCCTCCTCCCCCAGCTCAAACTCTCATCACCATCCCCAGTTCATTGAATGGAAGAAATGGCAGTAAACTCGGAACTATTGGCATTCCTCCTCATCCCCAAAGAATCACTAAATTTGTTGGTCCTTCCTCTGACCCGGCCCTGTTGAGCCTATCTCCACCCTTGGCTCTTGTGACTTCATTACTCCTACTTGGCAATGGTGCACTGGTGGACCTTTTGCTTCCTCTTGGATTCTGCTAAAAACCTCATTGGTGCTATTGGCTGCCTCTCCAGCCATCAACACGCACAACTCATTTCCTGGTGTAGGGAAATGAACTTTATTAAATCTGGATTCAAAAGGCCTGATTCCAAATTCCAGTTCATTCCTCATTACCTGAGTGACTCCACAAATCATTTAACTTTGCTGGGGCTCAGGGTCCTCATCTATTAAATAATCCTACCAGCTCTAATTTCTTATTATATTATAGATAGGGAATGTCAACTAATCAATCCATAAATAAGTATTGAATACATGATGTTTGAGGCACCAGGAACAGAGGGGAAAAAAGTAATTGTCTCTGTCCTCAAGAAACTTATAATCTAATTGAGGAGATAATAAAAACTAAAAAAATTTATTATTTATTTTGTATTAGTAATGGAAAGGAGTAAGGGAATCAGTATTTATATAATGACTGCTATATGTAAATCACAGTGTGAAAATATTTTACAAACATTATCTCATTTAATTTGGGAGGTATGGGACTGCTGGCAAGGAGGAAGAAGAGAAGGAAAAAGAAGAAGAAGAAGAGGATGAAATCACCTCTGGCTCACCTGACTTTATCCCTCCTTCTCACAAATAAAATTCCCTGGGGGAGCAGGATCCCTCCAGGAGAAGAATTCTTAGCCTTAATTTTGTGCAATGGACCCATCTGGTAGTCGGGCTTAGCCTATGGAGGAGCCTATCTAAAGAATACATTTAAATATATAAAATAAATGCACAGAATGAGAAAGGAAAGCAATTTCAAATATAATGCAGCTATCAAAATGTATATTAAAAACAAAACAGTACCCATTCATACAGCCCAGATTAAGGTGCTCTGTGGCTCCATTAATGCTGAGAAAGCAGATGGGTCTGTCTATGGGGGCACATGAAGAGCAGAGTTAACTAGCTTGGTTTACCCTGATGAGGCTGGACCTGAAGGATGGAGCCTGGGGCAGCAGCTTTTGACTGGCTGGCCACCTGATATCAGACTGGGGCTAAGGAGAGATTCATTGACCCAGAGTCTAACATAAATAATTCTGGGAATGCTCTGTATTTCTTTTCAGAGGTTTTATCCAACTGCAGCTGACTACTTAGAAGTTCCCCAATATTATAGTTTTGTTCTAAAATCTGCAATCTCTCAAAAATGTTTATGGCTGTCTCATGTTTGTGCATCACTTTCATCACCAAATAGAACTTTCTCCTTCTCTGGTCCTCTCCAGTTATCTTATAATAAAAGACAAAAGAGAGAAGGGAAGCCTTTCAGCAAAAGGAACCAATAGTCTGACAGTATATGAAGCACCCCACCTCTGCAAAGAAGGATGGAAGGAGCATTTTCCCAGTCTTCGGGGGGGGGGAGGCAAATTGGGTCATTTTCATCACACTGTATCATCAACCTCGTCAACATCCTATGCTTTGCTTTCCTGATTTGGCCTTAAGACTTCTCATGTTCCCCTATATTTTTCATATTCACCGTTTCTTACAGTACAGAAATATGAAACATGAATATTAGAATGTGTTGGTGGTAAATCAGAGGACTTGTGTCAAAGTATATTTGCCGGCAAGAGTCGGCTGGCCCTGGATCACAAGTCATTTTCTCTCCTTAGGAGACTGTGGGGGTAAATGTGGGTGAAGTTTTACTTTGCCTTAAATTATTTATTGCCTTACTTTAATAATAATTATTATATTCATAATATTAAATTAATTATTGCCTTAAATTAAAGAAAATATTAAAAGAAATTTACATGTAGGCACAATTCAGAAGCCTCAGCCACTGTTTACAGAATCAAAACCCAGGGGTTTTCCATGCATGTCTCAAATATATCTTCCATTCTCACTACTATGTAGTAGAATAAAAAGCACTTTCGTCTTCAATGAGTCATGGAAACCCAATGGATTTGAGTTTTTTTTTCCTTTACAATATGTCTAGCCCAACCTGGGTAGAACAGGATGACTTAACACAATGATCCATTGAAAAGTCCCATTCATCTTGGAAGTAGGGGTGTGCCTATGTGTGCATGTGCATATAGGGAGGGGGATGTTCTTAGTAGACAAGCTACCCCAGAGTTCAACTTTTGCCCTGATTGGTTTTGGAGGGAACACAATCATCTAAGGGCATGATCTTGCTGAAAGAACATTGTGTCCAGAGCCCCAAACGACGTTTAAAGGAAAAACGTGAAGTCTGTACATTAACTCTGAATTACCTGTATTTCCTAATTGGCTTTTTTCCAGTCAGACTCAAGTGATTTTAACCTTTCAAGGAAACCTGGAGCCAGTCACACAGGTTCAAATCTATGCCACTGAGCCTCCAATAACTGGGTCTTCTTAGGTGATAGGCCTCCCATTTGGCATTTCATTCCTATGTCTGGATTTGAAAGGGAATGGGGATGGGCGGGGAAGAAGGAAAGAAAGGAAGTCTGCACCAAGTCAGGGAAGCCAGTCGACTCACTTTGGGGAATTGACTGTGCTTGGATTTATCACAAGTTTTTTGAACCAGATGATTTTTTTTGAGGGCACATCTGGCAACATCATAAAAACCCCTGGCCCCCAGCTATTACAGAGGAGTTACTTTTGTAAATCATTTATGAATATTACTGATGCAAGCTCATTCCAGGCAGCCAGAAAAAAAAGGAAGTGAGGGGGACAAAGAGGAGGATGGAGGGGGGCTCTCCTCTGTGAGAGGTCCTTCTGAGCATTTGTCTTTTGAAATGAGAAAACTACTTTTTAAAAAGCTCATAGATGGAAATTAAATTAAGCATAGCTTAAAGAATCAGCCCAACCACAGATTCTTTATTCAGCCTTACCAGAAAACAAAGTGGAGAAACAGAGGCTCTCTAAGAAAATGCATGATGCCAGCTGACCTCAACTGGGTCTTGGCAGCCAGAAACCTCCTGCTGTGATGAGCCATAAAGAGATTGGTAAATATTTCACCTTGCCTCCACTTGAAATTCAAAATTTTTCCTTGTTTTGTTCAACCAGAGCATTACTATTGCACACCAACACCAAAGGGACCAAAATAATGGCTAACACCAGGGAAGACCTCATCTATGGATACCAATCAAGTTTTTTGAAGGGGTTTTTTGGTGGAGACGAATAAGAAGGGTGGGCAACAAAGAGATGAATGTAGTCATTGCTTCTTGAATTAAAAAAGGTGTTATTGAACATAACAGAAGCTTTCCTGGTATTCTTTTCCCTCTCCATAATACCTCTTGCCTTGAATCTTTAATATGATGAACATCTAATAAGTGTGTGCTCTGTATTAAATGGGATTGTGTATTCTCTGAATCTTTCAGCAAACTAACTGTTAAATGGTAAAGATGTAGCCTACTCCTGAATCTTTTTTGGGGGGGCAATGAGGTTAAGTGATTTGCCCAAAGTTACACACCTAGTAAGTATCAAGTGTCCGGTCACATTTGAACTCAGATCTTCTTATCTTTAAGGGACCATCCTCAATCCACTGTTCCACCTAGTTGTCCACTCCTGCATCTTGCTGGAAAAATCCCACCTCTTTCCTTCTGGTACCATCACTGAGGATGCTCTAGAGTCTTTTGTAAATGACCCTCAAAAATTTTGCATAAATGAGTGAGTAGAGTTACATACAAGTCGCTAGTTACCATAGTTCTATGGGTTAAAGCTTGGTTTTAATAAGGTCAGAGAATTTTCCCTATGGTTTTGTTGTGTTGCATTTGTGTTCCTCAACACCCTCAACTCAACACCTCATGGTGCTTCCAACTTGAATTTCTTCTTCACACACTATTTTCTGTCTATTATAAAAACCAACAACAGCAAAATCAGCAATACATTGGATTCAATAATGTTACAAGAAGACATGTCTGATCCATGACTCAAAATCATTCAACTACCCATGGTCTATAGAATAAGAGAAATAGTCTTGATCAAGAACTCTGGTAATAAATTTCAGGTGAGGCCCAGAACAAAGAGATGTATGGGCTCCCCAAAGGTATTCGCGCCATTGTGTTAGGGAAGATCCATCCCAGAGACCAGTTGGATAACAGATTCTCTGTGGAATATAGAGTCATCCAGTTGGATGATATTGTGCTGCATGCACTGTAAAGCCAGGACATTGCAAAGCCTACTGGATGAGATGCAGAATCAGTGCAAAATGAGCTGAAGAGGGAAAAAGATACTCCAGTATCTTTGCCAAGAAAACCCCAAATGGGATCACGAGGAGTTGGATATGCCTGAAAAAGATGGAATAAATGAACTCATGTAATGAATTCATTTTTTCTTGTCATTTAAACTTTTCATATTTGTATGCAGTCTTCTCAACAAGATTGTATGTTTCTTGAGGGCAATGATCAGATCTTATACTTCTATGTATCTCCCATAGCACCTAACTTAATGTTTTACTCTTAGGAGATCCTCCATAGTTATCTATTGTTATCGTCTTCTTACAGGTCTTGTGTACCTAGGTCCATTCTTCTTGTTTATGACTGTATCCCAGTATCTGAGTTATTTCATAGATTCATGGTCAACTTGTGGTTCTCTCTAACCTTCCTCTGTACTATGTTCTATCCCTTTTACTATGTAAGGCAGGAACTGATGGGATTTGTTCTGTGTAATTGATAATGTAATGTAATTGGTCTAGTGAAAGAATCTATATTTTTCTGGTCTAGCTAATGAACCTTCAATGAAAAAGTAACAAAGCCATGATGAAAGTGAAGAGACTTAACATATGTGTGTATATACATATACATACACATATACATACATATACATATACATACATATGTATAATATATAATATATATAATATATATTTTATATATATATATATATATATATATATATATATATATATACATATATATATCCTTGATTCTAGAGAGGGGAGCAAGATCATAAAGATGACTTCTTAGCAACTGTTGCAAATAAGAAAGATAAGAAAGAAAGGAAGGGGCAAGATAGACCCAAAGCCTAAATTAATGTTTCATGAAGGAAAGGTGGGTATGGAAGTAGTAACTAATTAAATTCAAAAGGTACCCTCTCACTAACAAACTCTCCTAATTACTTAACTCGGATTGCCTCACATCCGGGGCCATCTCCAGTCATCCTGATTCATATCAGGTCACTGGACCCAGATGGCTCTAGAGGAGAAAGTGAGGCTGGGGACTTAGCACAGTATCCCCCTCACTTAAATTCAAATCATGTTCTTATCATGGCATCAGCTCCCTGATATTGTGATATTTTTTGACAACAAAGGACAAACAGTGACAATCTCTCCCATCTTAGTCTCTCTCTCTCCTTTCAGCAGATCTGGGTTCCTAACATTCAGAGTTTACTCCTACTCCCCCTTTGTACCTCAAACACTCCTTGGATCAGTATCCCATCATATCTTCCCATCTCTTGGGGTAAACTTCAGGTTTTGACTCTTTGCCTCCTTTCTTTAAAATAAACTTGTTCTACTGTCTAATTATAATGACCAAATTAGCCCCAGAGAAAAGATGAGAAAATTCACCTTCTTTTTACAGGAAAGAGGAGGTACTATAGGTGTGGAATGATACCTATGTAATCTGATAAGTCTGTTGGTTTGGCTGAACTGGTGTGCTTTGTTTTGTTTTTTACAAAGGAAGCCTTGCTGCTTAAAGGAGTGGGGAGGGCCACACTGAGAAATGAATGTAATATAGAAATACAAGAAAGTTAAAAAACAGCAAACCAAAGCTCCTCCCATTTTCCTTTTCTATAATTCTTTGTTTTCTAATACACTGATTCTTACTATGTCATCATAGTATGACATAGGAGTTACTGATGGGAGAAAGATACTAAGCTGACTTCATAATCTGAAGCCCTAGGTTCAGATTTCACCATTCACATATGTCCTTGAATGTATGACTCTGGGCAAAACCACCTAATTTCTCATTTCTCTAGGCCAGAAGGATCAAATTCTGCAAGAACTAAATTAAAATGTAATTGGGAAAAGTTTAACAAAATTAAAAAAATACAATATCTGTAGATAATGTTAATCGATGATTTTCTAGGTCAATGAACTGCCAGAAGGCTCAAGGCAATTTTCTAAAGCTAAAAGTTGCAGAGAAGGTATTCTGAGCTATGTTGGTAGAGGGAATTCTCTTCACTAATAAAATCAGTTTGACAATAGTATTTTAATTTTTTAAAATTAAAAATTTAAATTTAAATTAATGAGTCAATGCCATATCCTTTTTCTCTATTTTTACATTTCAAAAGGAGGACCAATATGGATCTGTCCAATAATACATTTGCATAGCAAAAAGGGTTCCATGGGGTTTCATGACCATCTCCATACTCTCCACTGTTGACAGGTCATTCAAGTTTTTCTGTGGTGCAAAGTTCTCTAGAGATTTCATAGTAATTTCAGAAAAAATGGAACCTTTCTTCCCTTTTCTTCCTAGAGATGAATCAAATTATGTCTCTTGAAGAACTGGAGCTTCAGTGGATTATCTGTAGATGAATAATGTAAAAAATTTGAGGAGAAATCCAACCAGTGGGAAAATCTCTTATTTGTGCTTCACATTAAGGACCCAGAAGGGTGTGTATAGAGGACTCCTGGGCGAGGTGAACCTTGGGATAAAAGGAATGAATGAACATCACATAAAGTGGTGGAATTCACGATGTAAAATATTACAAATCATATTGTAACATGCTAAAAATAATACAGAATGAGCCACGTTATCATTCCACCAGACAGATGTCTGTACAGATGTTCTATTTCTAAACACTGCCATAATGAAGTAATTTTCCCTTCTTCATTTTTAGGGGGAAAAATTCCTTTATGAAAGAAAATTCCTACTATCTGTATCAAAATATCTGCTAGTTAAAGGAACATGTGAAAACTGTTCAAAATAGTTTTAGAATCTTTTTCTTCTGCTGCATCTGAATTCTTTAAAAAATTATACCCAATCTGAAAGATTCAATTATTACTTTTTAAAGAAAATGAAAAACATATTTTTATATTCTCTCAGAAATTAAGCTGGGTCTGCACAACTATATATTTCTGTTTTAGATTACTTTTTTTTGCTTGAAATGTTTTTCTTTCCTTCTACATATTGGTCTTCGGGGAAGTGAAGCAGACCAGACAAGGCAGATTGGGGACCTGGATCAAAGTCACCAGGGAATCCTTTGTCTGGAAAATGCCTTTCAATTTGGCAAAGACATTGTTAGGCAAAGGTATCATTGGTTACCATTTCTAACCTTTTAAAATATTATTTCATCCTATATCTTATTCCAGAACTGGATATTCTTCAGAATTTCCTGCCTCCATATCTCTGCCCACACTATTCTCTATGTCCAGAACATCTCCCCTCATCCTCTTCATCATCAATTGCTTTCTTATACTACCTTTAAAACCAACTCAAATGTCACTTCTCCTAGGACTTTTCCATAATCCATGCTCCTGAGCCCAAAGTCAATAATGTCTTTTTGTCCCACTGGCTTCACAAAGTAATTTGTTTTACTTAATCCCCTTATTCCATATTATTTTGTATTCTATACAATGGAAAGATGAATGAATGGTGGATGTGAGTAGGTTGAATATGGGTTTATGCAAAGGCATGGGAAGAATATTCTCAGAGAATCCAGGGACTGACAGCAAGGTATGCATGGCCCATGGGGGAAAAGGTAGGGAATAAGACTCAAGAACCTACTCTGCACTTGGAGGTAACTGCTTTCCAAATATTATTTTATTTGTTCCTCACAGCAACCCTGAGAAGTAGAAACTATTATCTTCACCATTATGCAGTTGAAGAAACCGAGTCAGGCAGTGATTCAATAACTTGTTGAAGGTCACACAACTGCTAATTATTTGTGAACTTCATTCTTCTTGAAACAAGAACTAATGAGAACCTCCTTGGTGAATTCCATGGATAATATGGCAACCAGAGAAGGACCCTATCATTTTGAGAGGACCCCTGTGGGGAATTTATAAGACACAGATGCATAGGCAACAATGGGTTGGATGGTTATCCAAATGGCTTTGTCACCATATTATTTCGAGCATTCCCTTCAGTGCAGCAGATCACAGCCAATCTATGCCTTGGTTGTCTCTGGTCCTAAGTTTGCTGTGAGAGGCCCATCCAATGTCATAGAAACCTTCTTCACTTTCTTCCAAAACTGTGAGGATGCCAATGGGGCCCTTTGGACAACTACTTGTCATGCCTCATCATTCCTAAAGGATCAAGCCATATCTGTTCTTGCATTAAAATTCTTTGATACCATCTGTCCTTTACTCATTAATTGAAAGTTGCACATGTTTTTCCTCATGTGTCTTCCCATTCACCTCGATGTGATGCTCATACTTTATTCTGTCAAGGCGGTGGTGTTTTAGATTTAACTGTGGGACAAAATCCCTGGTAAATACAATGCTTGTATTGTAAAGATGCGTTAAATAAAGTCCAGACCTTACTCTGTTCTAAGGAACTATGGTAAACATTAGGAATCTAGGTAAAAGTAGATAGAAAGACTGTCTCTCAAGATCTCTAAGATTTCTCAAAACTCTTGCATTCAAATGGAGGAAGATAAAACATATGAGATGGTCATGGTGGTGAGAAGGTTCCTATCAGGAAGCTTGGAATGAGTAAAAGAGCTTCAGTCCAGCAGTTATGAAGGGAAATCAAAGTTTGTTTTTTCTTGCATCAATACAGGTGACTCCCAAATCTTTCTACCCAGGCTTAATTTCTCTCCTGAACTCCAGTTGAACCTGCCCAACTGCCTCCTGGCTATCTCACTAATTTCATATTATCTCTTTCAATTCAATAGGTACGAATAGGTTCTCATTAATTTTGCCTCCTCCCTTCCCTCTTTATTTTTAACTTCCTCCATTGTCCTTCCAGTCACCATGGCTTACAAACTCATCCTTGATTATTCCTTCCTTTCACCATTCTTACATTCAATCACTTACCATGTCTTTTCAATCCTCCCTCATTTTTCTTCCCTCTTCTCCATTCCCATGTCCCTATTTCATATCATCATCACCTCAATTCTCTACATATTTGGCCAAAATAATCCTTGGAAGATGGAGATTTGACGATGTCACTCTCTTGCTCAAAAAAATGTCATTGAGGTGGCTAGGTGGCACAGTGGATAGAGCACCTGTCCTGGAGTCAGTAGTACCTGAGTTCAAATGTGGCCTTAGACTCTTTCTAATTACCTAGCTGTGTGGCCTTGGGCAAGCCACTTAACCCTATTGCCTTGCAAAAAAAAAACAACTTAAAAAATGTCATTGGCTTCCTATTGCTGTGAAGATAACATACAAATTCCTTCCAGTTCTTCAAAAATTCTCCCTCCCCCGCTAACTAGACAGCTTCCAAGTTCTAGATCCTTCGTGTTCTCTGTGTTCTACCTGAACCACTGGGTATTCTCCAAAGTTGGCATTTCATCTCATCTCTGAGTGGTTTAGTCTGTCCCCTGAGTCCAAATTCAATTCCCTTCTCATCATGACTTCTAGTTGAGTCATTTTTCACTGATGTCTGACCTTATTTAGGGTTTTCTTGGCAAAGATATTTTTTGCTATTTACTTTTGCTGCTCTTTTTTACAGATAAGGAAACTGAGGCAAGCAAGGTTAAATGACTTGTCTAGAATAACATAACTAGTAAGTTTCTGAGGCCAGATTTTAATTCAAGAAGGTGAGCTTTTTTTGACTCCAAGCCTGGTTATTTCATCTACTATGGCAGGTGACTGACCCAAATTTGTTTTAAAAAAGGAAGTTACAAAATGGTTTAATCTCCCTCTGCACTCTCAGATATGCAGGACTTCTCAGTACAGCCCTGGTGCCTTCTCTCCTGCCTCATCAGGAAATAGACTCTTAGGATTCTGGGGTGCTCCAAATAAAAAGCTTAGTCCCTTTCTCAACCAACAGGCATACATATCTGTCTTCCTCTCCCATACCCTTCGCCAAGAACCAATTGATTAGAATTACACTCATTTGAAGATGAGGATGTTTTCAAGAGTTGCCCCAGCAAGTCAAGTTCACATTCCTTCTTTGATTTCTTTGTTTTCTGGCATCCTTGAGTCTTTGTTTTGTTTTGAGGAAGGCAAAACAGAGGAAAATCTTATGATTATCTCTCAGAGGTCAGGGCAGGAATCATGGATTCTGTGAATATGAGTACATGGACTTCCATATTGAGAAATTTCCACCAGACTGATGGAAAATTCTGCCTCACCCATGCTGGTTTCAAAGTAACAAGTCAATTGAACTTAACTAAAACCCAAGAAAAATAGGAAAGAAGTTTTATAAGAGCTTACTCTCTACTAGACGCTGAGCTAAGCCCTTTCCAAATGTTGTTCATCTGATTGACAACCCTAGCAAGTAGGTGCTGCTATTATTATCATTACATTTCCCAGTTGAGATAGTTAACTAAGTAAACAGTCCATGGAAATCAGAGAGATGAACAAAATAATAATATGAATCTTCAATCCAGACTTAGACTAATCTTGTCGTATATGGGGGTGGAGAATCACTTCTGGATCAGGGCTTCTTTTTTCTTGTACAGAGCCTCTAGCGGTGTTTGGTGAAGGGAATGGTTCTGATTTCAGAATATTGGGTTTTTTAAGTTTTTTTTTTTTTGTAAGGCAAATGGGGTTAAGTGGCTTACCCAAGGCCACACAGCTAGGTAATTATTAAGTGTCTGAGACTGGATTTGAACCCAGGTCCTCCTGACTCCAAGACCGGTGCTTTATCCACTACGCCACCTAGCCGCCTGATTTCAGAATATTGTTAAAACAATCAGTGGGGGGCAGTTAGGTAGCACAGTGGATAGAGCACCGGCCTTGGAGTCAGGAGGACCTGAGTTCAAATACGACCTTTGACATTTATTAATTACCTAGCCGTATGGCCTTGGACAAGTCATTTAATTCCACTGCCTTGCAAAAAAAAAAACAAAAAAAAAGAAAAAAACAGTAAGTGAATGGATAACAAGTTAAAAGCTATTTTTTAGAAAGCTACATTCATTCCAATGATGAAGCCAGAGATTGAAGTCTACACACTTCTGGAAGCAAAGACTCCTCAAGTCAAGTTGATCTGGATATTACCCAGGATCTGTTGTGTGCAGGAACAAGGAAACAAAGGGAATCAGGACATCCAAGGATAAGACAAAAGGGGAAACTAGAGGTAGGGAAAGAGCTTATTATCATTATTATTTTTTTACTTGTGGACATTGGGGATCGGGGTGTGGGCCGACAGCTGGAAGCAACTAGAAATATTTGCTATGAAGGAAGAAAAATATTTTCCTCAATCTTTATCCAGTAGCTTAAGCCAAAGGAAAGGACTGGGAAGATAAAAGAACGTTTCTGAGAGAATAGCTCATGAGGCAACGATTTATAATTCTTTGTTAAACTTTCTAGGAGAGATCTCCCTACAGGTGTGGGAACCACCCTATAGAAAACAAATAAAGGAGTGTTCACTCAATTTAGAGATGTGATGTGAGAGGGGCTCATGTATTGTGGAGTCACTGCCAACACTAAAGACAAATGAAAACAAGCTAATCTACTTCTGGGTTTGGTCAGCTAGTGACAGGATAGGGGGAGGGAGAGGAGAGAGAGGAAGAGAGAGAGAGAGAGAGAGAGAGAGAGAGACAGAGACAGAGACAGAGACAGACAGAGACAGACAGAGAGAGACAGAGAGACAGAGAGAGGGGGGAAAGAGAAAGAGAGAGAGACAGAGGGGGAAGAGAAAGAGAGAGAAGGAAAGAGAGAGAGAGGGTGAGAGAGAGAGAGAGAGACACACACACACAGAGAGAGAGCGAGCATCTAGTAGGCAGATATTAAATATGAAAAGGGTAGCCAGGCACAGAATTGTGAGAGAATGCCCAATTGCCTTTAGGAAATCTCTATCTATGTGGGGTACTAGAGCCAAGTTCTGGAAAGGATACTTGTTAACACCATATTTCTTTAATTACTCACGGTCCTTGTTGCTCCTGGTTTGGGATTAGAAGATTATAAAATTAGAAATGTCAGGGACCTTAGGGGTTATCTAATAGAACCCTTTTATTTTACAGCTCATAGGAACATAGATCTACAGGACTCAAGAGATCATTTAGAATAAAAATTTCATTTTGCAAGTGTGTAAATTGAGACTCAGAAAGGATAAATGATCTTCCTAAGGTAATAAATTGGTTGCAGAGTTGGTCCTCTGACTCCAAATCCCCACTCTTTCCCTTATTTCTATCAATGGGGTGGAGGGTGAGAGAGAAGAGAAGCAGGGATTTGCTGAATACCTTTCTATATGCTAAGTAGTTTTGCAATGATTTCCAGGTTCCTAGTGGTCTGATCAGCCATAGTCAGACACACTGCAACTTGTCTCTAACATAATAATGTCATTTTAGTTCTCTGATAACAAATGACAATAAACAACCAACATCGATTCTATCATTTGATTCTTACAAAAACTGGGAGAGAAAGGTACTATGAATATTTCCATTTTATAGTTGAGAAAAAAAACTTAGGCAAATAGGGGTTCAGTGACTTGCCCAGAGTCATGTAGCTGCCACACATCTGAGACTGGATTTGAACTCAGGTCTTCCTGACTCCAGCCCCACTGGGCCACTTAACTAGTTCTGTAATGGTTAGAAACATTATAAGTGGAGAAAGTGAGTTACAGAACAATAACCAGTAACTCCCTACCCCTAAAGCTTAATTACAGTGAAAGTCTCCAGTGAGACTGGTCTATAGGGCTGTCAGCCCCTCCTTCCCACCAGGTGCAGACCATCACTGGCTTAACTCCACTAGTCACCTTCTCTCTGGTCCCCTTCACTCCGTTAACTTCAAGCCCTCATCACTGTTTGCTTAGACTATGACAGGAATCTCCTAATATAACTAACTTCCAGGCTTCCTAGCTCCCTCTTCTCCTATCTATCTTTCTCATGGTTTTCAAAGTAATTCTCCTACAGCACAACTCTGACACTGTTATAAACCTGCTTAAGAAATTCATCTACCTTCCTGTGCCCTCCTCAGTAGCTCCCAGAGCACCCAGGAGACACTTGAGGAAAGGAAAATTTAGCCAAATCAAAGGAAAACTTTGCTAATTAATATACCTCCCCAAAGAGGAGGTGGTTGGTTCTTTCTCCCTTGGTAACTCACGTTAAGAGCAGGATAAATACTCAATAAGCAGGCATGTTGTGTGATCCAGTCCGTCTCTATGAATCTGTGAAGCCACCATTTTAAACTGTATTCCAGTAAGGGGAATCCTTGTATTAATTCTCCTTCCTTCTTTCTTTACTTACATGTATAGCATTCAAACTCCCTTTCACCAGGAAATCATCTTGAGGAGGGCATCACATGTAAGCCTTCCATTACATTAAAAATTTAAAGACTTGTTCTTTCCAGGAGCAGAATTCCTGAGCTATCTTCCATTTTGGAAATGTACTTAACGACAAAATTGAACAATAATCTTTTTGTTTCTAATTCACAGTCACATCATCTTGATCCCGTGAGTGTTAGCCCATTGCTACTTAGAGAGCACAACTCTCCATTAAAAGTATTCTAAAGACTACAGATTACATTCAACCAGAGTCTGGGGAAATTACAGGGACATTAAGGCAAGGACATAAAGGTTCCTTTACATTTGGGTAAGAGGAACACTGGAGCAATAAATGTCATTCACCATCTCCAGATAGGCTCTTACATAACCCAGATGTAACTTTAGACAAAGTCAAGACCACCTCCCATCCATTCCAAAATGAGCTAATATTTCAAACCATTTTAAAAAGTGGACTGTATTTTGTTAAACAAACATCCAGATATTTCTAATGGAGTGAAATGGGAAAAGAGCAGGAGGAAAAGGAAGACTGAGGTTCGAATTCAGATCCGCTTACTGCCTGTTTGCCCAGAGCAAGTTCCTTCACTTCCTGAGATTCTTTTCCTTTAAAATGAGGGAGGAGAATTAAAAGACTTTTCAGTTTTCAGCTTTGGTGTTACCTAAGATGGCATGAAAGAAGGAAACAGTAACCATGAAATCAATCTGGTTTATTTCCCTAAGGAATTTTCTCCAGTTTCCTTTTCCTCATTTTGGAAAATAATGAAGTAAAGCTAGAGAGGAAGCATGGTGTAGTGCAGCTTCTGCTTTAGGAAGCTCTTGGTTTAAGTTGCACCTCTGAGACATACCAGTTTGGCGATGCTGCTCAAGTCCCATTATTTTCTCGATATCCTACCAGTACTTTAAGATGACATTCTAAATCTTGGATAGAGTGTTCCTTCAGTGGACATTTTCTTCCCTGGTAAAAACCACAATTCCACAACCAAAAAGGGTGCTATATAGATATGCCTTTGATAATTGTGAACTGCCATTCATTGAATGCCAATCATAACTCTTATTCCAGCTTGACATGGTTGGCGTCCCTGCCTACAGGCAAGATCAGTGGTAGTTCCATGGGGTATATTACTGGATGGATTTGTGCGGTCTGAGGTTGTTAGAAGTGATTCCGGACAGAGTCTTTCTCCTTGTGGTCCTTAATTCTGTGGCAAAGAATGCAAACTTAACAGGACATTTGAGTTTAGACAAGTTAGGTAAAGAGTCTGCTTAGTTAAGAAGGTTAGACTTAATGACTTCACCATTATTTTCTATCTCTATATCAGTTTATCAAACTGTCTTATCACATGCAATATTGAACCTTGAAAAAGTCTGCATACAGTAGACTGTATTTTTAAAAAGTGAATACTCTACGTGGTGAACTTGATAAGATGAGGGTACATTTTTGGATATTAAACAAGACAGGGGAAAAATAGTAATTCTTATTTTGAAGACTGGAGTTCAACCAAGACTACTTGGAAAGAGATCCCAAAGCCAAAAATGCTTAATCATATTTTCCAGTTTCTAAAAACCTATAAAAAGCACATATGGTATAATGATACAGAAACATTAGCACTGGGAGGCATGTAAAGAGAGGCAGACCCATGGATATGACTTTTACAAAGAGCACAGAACATAAAACATTGAGTGTTCCCCTGTATATTCTATCAGTAACTCTTTCCCATTGGAAGTTGTAACTCTTTGGAATGAAGCATCTCTCTCTCACCAGGATGAGGCTGACCAGAACTCCGAAATGGGCTTCCAGTTTGACAGGTCTATCTCCCATAACAATGTAAAGGAGGGGATGGGGCAGTGATCTCAAAAGTGGTCAATTTGGTAAAAGCTCTATAATTTTAAAGATCTGTCTTGATCATGGATAAGAGATGAAAAAGTGTATTTCTTTCCTTTTGTTGGAAAGGTGAGACAAGATGGGTGTGGGATTTTGCATAAAATATGAAAGAAACATGGCTGTGTTGGTTTGACCTAATGATTTTTCTTTGGGGCAGAGTGTGACAGACATACAAAATATAAATGAAAGAACTCATCACCTCCAATGGCAGCCAAGTATACTTTTGTATCCCTCTAATTTTTTTAAAGTTTTTTTTTATATTGCCTAAATGTCTCTTTGCAACTTCTATGTACTCCACCTAGCTCCTCCCTGTGAGGCCAGAGGGAGCACGTCTAATCCCTGTTACACAAGACAGACTTTTTAGATCCCACAAGACAATCACCATGTCCCCACCCTTCTTGGCTAAACATTCTGAGTCCTTTCAATGATCCCTATATCACATGAACATGAGAGCATTCATTTATTCTGGGCAATAAGAATGTGAGATCTGGCCCAGAGAATTATGTTTTGGATATATTTGCTCTGTGGCTAGTTATGCGTGTTGCGCAATAGAATATAAACATCTCGAGGGCAAGGTTTATCTCATATTTTGTCTTCGTATTCCCAGCGTTTAGCACAGTAGCTCATACATAGTAGTAGGAAAGGGCACAAAAGAGGACAAGGAAGAGTAGTAGTGGTAGGGTTGTTATTGCTTGTGATTGGTAATAGCAGTAATGAATAAAGGTAATAAATCATTTTTTAAACAACATTTTAAGTTCACAAAGTCTTTTATAAAGGTGATCTTATTTATGCCTTCCAACACTACATGAAGTTGTTGCCAAAATCATCCTCTCTTTGCAGATGAGGGGACTGAATCATAGAGATTAAGTGATTTGTCTGGGATCAGTCATCTAATGATTGTCTGAGGCTAGATTTGAGTTCAGATGAGTCAATGCTCTGGCCATTAAGTCACTTGGTTCTATTGTATGTATTTAATGCATAAAGATTGATTGATTATGATGACAAAATTATGGATTTTGAGTGAGTAGAGAAATAAGGCACCATGACCATAGGCCTGTGGGACTGTCATTACCTGAATTTTGTTTTGTCCATGGGCTGGAGACATCAGGGACATTCTACCCCACTCATGTTGCCCTCTGCTCCCAGTAAGGAGAATGGATCTGCTTAGGTTCTAAACAATCCAGAAGGCATTCCAAAGACAAACCCCAAGGATCAGGCTAATTGATTTTCTGGCAAGTACTTAGATATGGGAAGCCTAGGCTGGTAAAGGGATTTTAGAAAATCCCCAGTGAAATATCCTTACAAGCAACTGTTGCCTGAAGTGCACCTTCATGTCTGTCTGCCTCTCGATGACCTTTCTTCTGATTCAAACACAGAAGACTTTTTTCCATCAACATGGTTTTTATTAGGTGTGATTACTACAGAATTCCTTGGCTTTGGTTATAACAACTGGTCTTGGAACTCTGGAAATCCTTAGCAACTTCATTCTCTACCAAGAGATTCCCTGCTCATACCATCCACAGCCGTGTCATTCTATGGACATATTTTATGAACTGAAGACTGAGAAAGAGATCACTCCTTCCTCACCTGCAAATGAGCAGCTGCCATGTTACACTGGGGTATGTATGATGTCTAGTGGAGCAACTGGGATCTTCCTAAAGTCATGGAACAAATAGCGACAAGACATTCCCAAAACTATGGAACATGAGCTGTGCCCTTGTTTCCCGCTGGCACATTCACTTTAAGGTCCACCCATAATGTGGATCTTCGGGATAGGAACTAATATCAGCTATGTGAACTGGAGGGGATGGAGGTATTGTTCCAGGGCTACCCACATTTTTAACCTCCAGTCTTATTTTGAAATAAAAATGTTTGTTCCCTATTAAAGGAATTTCAGAAGAATTTCACATATCACCAAGAAGGAGGGAGAGGCCTTATTTTCACCAGTATTTGACCTTAAAATCACACTTTTCAGGGGCCCCAGTTCTGACCTAAAACTATCATCTACTTCCTGCCTTTTCTGCTCCTGTTTGCATTGCTTCGTCGATTAATATTCCTTTTAAAAGTGGTAGCCAGTGTAAATTGTTTGCTTGTAAAAACTTCAAAAGCCTAAACTTTATGGTTACTTGCTTGTTAGTAATGCCTGGTGGATGTTAAAGGGGAAGGGGTGGGAGATCACTAACCTGCGAATGGTAAAGGAGATAGACATATTGGAAGGAGAACGAGGTCAGAACTGTCTTTGGCCAACTGTTTATGACCCCAAGATTCTCTGGGAAGCAAAGCCCTATCTTGCAAACATCAGTCTTCTGGGGATGGTATTTGTTATGAATCATGGAATGTTACCATCTTCAAAGATGTGAAGGTGAAGATAACCCAAAAGGTCACAGAGAGGAGCATGGTAAGTTCAAGGAGGATGAAAAACATTACGAACAAGAAATTACACAGAAGAAGGAAGTCAAGGAGGTTATTAGGAAAAAAAAATACTGAGTAAAGAGGAAAATAGGTTGTTTGTGCAAAAACAGTGGTAGATAAGCAATGGATAGACCAGAGGCTCCATGGAGAGGCTCATTGAGGTGCATCCTGAAGATGTCATGTGGAAGGCAACAAATTGGTTGAACAATCCCTCTTCCATCCCCAATTTGAAATTATGAGAGGCCATGGAGAAGGGTCTATGGATAGGCAAGTATGAATGGTTTGCAATCTATATCATTGGGAGGAGCACCCACATCTTGGAAGCCATATATCTTAATGTAGTATTGGGATATTAACATAGGAATTTCTCTTTGTTTTCACAATTGCGTAATAAAGATAATATTGTCCTTCATTTTTGAAGAAGACCATGAAATCAGGGAGATTTTACCATGACAAGCATATAAATTGAACTTCAGTGAGGGGGGGAGGGGGCCTGTACTAAGTCACCAGCCTCACTTTCTCGCCCAGAGTCATCTGGGTCCAGTGGACAGATAGGAATCAGGATGACTGGAGATGTCCCTGGATGTGAGGCAGTCAGGGTTAAGTGACTTGTCCAAGGTCACACAGCTAGTAAGTGTATGGGGTCAAATTTGAACTGATTTGAGAGCTGGTGCTCTACCCACTGTGCCAGCTAAGTGCCCTTTACACTACTAAACTCTTAAAATGAAGTTACAAGGGGAAAAAATTTGTCTATTAGAATGTAAAACCTGCAGTTAATAGATTTATGAGAGGTGACTTGTTGGCCTCATTTCCAAACCATCTGAACTTGAGATTCAAGTGATCGGATGATCACATTTTTGTTTGTCTTGTTTACTTGGTGAAGCCAAAATGAATCCCAAGGAATTCTTGTTTCTGCAGTTAAGGACCAGAGCTTCAGAAATAATAATGATGTTCTCATAGTTTGTATTTATATGGTGCTTTGTAAAGCATAAAAAGGTAGAATAATATAATTATTTCAACATTTACAGATAAGGAAGATGAGGTTCAGATGCTTATAGTCCACCAAAGAATTCTTGGGTGGAAGTTGAGGGTCCCTAGCTGTAAGCATGTGGTGGTGGTGGTGGTGGTGGTAGTTATGAGGGAATGACTGACCCCTTTCTTGGAGAAACTATAACTACATTCTTTCTGAATTACTGCATTTCTTAGAGGCACTTAGATGGCACAGTGAATAGAGCACTGGAACTTGTGTCAGGAAGACCTGTGTTCAGATCTGCTCTCAGATACTTACTAGCTGGGCAAGTTACTTAGCCTGTGTTTGCCATGGTTTCATTATCAGTGAAATGTGGATAAAAGAACCAATCTCCTAGTATGGAGAGCAAATAGGATCATAACTGCATAACACTACTTATTAATGCTTTTGCACTATGCCTTCTACCCTTTCCATTTCTCCAAAATGTGTTTATAGCAGTTGAAAATAATTACAAGTGACCCCTCAGAAAAGTGCCATGGAAAATCATAGAATTTTAGAGCCAGTTGGGACTCTCAAGAATCATTGCTACCAAACTCCCTTATTTTAGACAAGAAGAAACAGAGCAAGTAGAAGATGAGCTCTCTTGAAGCCAAACATTACAAAAGCCGCTAATCTGTAGTCACAATAAATCTTGCTAAGACCTGCTACATACCAGTTGGGTCCTCTTCTTGCTCGTTTGCTCTTGCAACGACATATAAACAGAGAAAACTGCATTCCTATAAAGTAAATTTGTTCACTGAGTATCCAAATCCAGCCTTGGATAGATAACACATTTAGCAAATAGCAGAAATCTTGTTAGAATATGATCTGACGTTACTGGTAGGAATATTTTCTTTGACCACTGCTTTTTCTTCATAATTCTTCCCCCTTGGAATTTAAAAGGTGATAACCAAAGGATTCATGGAGTGGGCTTAATAATGGGGGGGGGTGGTAGAGAGAAGGGGGAGAGAGAGAGATGAATGAATGTAATAAATTGACTCATTAAGTCAAAATATCAATAGCCATGAGATAGGAAATGATTATTAGAGACCAAGGATTCAATTCCAGTATTATACAATGGGATTTTCAAAGTACTCATTTATCCCTAGCAAATTCTTATATGACTTACTCCATGGTTAATATTCTAAAACTCTTTTATCCCATAGCCATAGATGACTCGTAGCTGCTATGTTTCAATACAAAAATGTAAAATTAAAAGCAGAAAACAAAAATACTTGTTAGTGGTCTGAGGAAGGGACAATTATCAAGTTTCCAGATAGGAACAAAAGAACAACATAGAAAGTTGGAATTTGAATGTGATTGCAACCATATCAACACAATTAAAGGCAACTTGCCTACTGACCATTCATTCCATCAAGGTGACCCAGGATGAAAAGAAAAAGAAGAAAGAAAATAGAATGACCAAACTTTGCCTCTGGTTTCACTTACTTGCAGGGGATGGGGTGCTGCAACCACTGGTGGGAGGATGGCCATGAAGTCCATGAAGAGAAGGGAGGGAAAGTCCACCAATAACCGGAGGGAAGAGTAATGGATAGGGAGTAGCTGGATAGTGATTCATATGTCCATTCACGGCTGGGACCGGACATGTGTGACTGCTGGTGGTCATGTTCATATCTCACAGAAATAAAGGGGCACAGGTACCGAGGGACATCACTCCAATCCCCAAACCAAGGTGTGTGACTTGGAGTTCCCAGATGAGGAACCAATGAAGCCAGTGTTCGTCAGATGATACTGATTATCCGTGTTGTTGCTGCATCTGCTTCATTTTGCACTTCTGATCACATGGAGAAGGAAGACACCTTTCTCTGGGCTGTGTCTTTTTTTCTCCGGGGTACCAGTTCAATCCCAATTAAGTGCAAGGGGCCACTTCATAGACTTGTACTGCTGCACTCTGTAAAGGCAAAAAAGAGAGAAGCCTGACAACCAAAGTAAGGAACTAGTTTCTATTTCATTAAAAGGGCAACATGGAATACTTCTCTAATAAGATGAATGAATTTGCTTTCTACATTACATTCTTCTAATTCAGTCATAACTAGGCTAGGAGAGCTAGAGGTTTGTGTCAGGGGAGGATAATTTAGAGGATGCCACCAGGTCCATCTTTGACATCCTCTCGTGCTTAGCTCTCTACCTTACAAAGGGGACAATACTATCCATCCCTTCCCCATCCTGAAGGGGGATTCTATTTTGCTCTTACTGCTTGCTTCCACCCCACTCCCCACCCAGGCAGCAGAGGCTTACTGTAATCCTTACCATTAGCCTTTGTTCTACTACCTAACTCATCAATGGAAGCCCTGACTATTCTCTTGCTGGAGCTGTTGACCAACATCAGAATGGCCTAAATTCAGTAGCTCTGGGTTAGTACTGTTCTTCCTCTTGGAGACTATATCCACCCTTGGTGACCTCTCTCAGCCATGGCCTCTCCAGGGGCAAACTCCCAAAGTAGCCAAGTCTGTGACCCAAGGTACTTTATATCTCAGGGCTTAAGCTTTCTTGCACTCTTGTCCTGAGCTTGATGTTTACAGTGTCTGATATACATTAGGCACTCAATATATGTTTGTTGATAGATTGTTTGACTGCTTCAGATAAAAGTATTGTTAGGTACAGATCTGGGAATGAAAAAATGGCTTCAAAAGAAAATTTAACAAGACTTGGAAAGCTAAATGGGGCAGTGGAAAGAGAGAGTGCTGCGTTTCAAATCAGGAAAACCAAGAGTTCATATTTGGCCTTACTAGCTATATGATCTTGGGAAAGTCATTTAATCTCTGTCTACTTCAGTTTCCTGAATTGTAAAAATGGGACTGATTATATTGACCTCCCAGAGTTGTTGTTATTATGAGATCAGATAATGTTTCGTATAGAGGTAAACACAGTTCTGGATAGAGTTGGTATGTAATAAAGGTTTATTTCATACCTTCCTTCCTCCATTCCTTCTATCCCCCGTTCCATTCATCCCTCCCTTCCTTTAGAATTGATTGTATGCATGGGACCCACTGACACAGGATGACCCAGCATGGCATGCCCTCTCAAGTGAAGGGACTGCACTCTATGGGGAAGGCAGAATGGAAGCAACTCAAAGAAAATGTGACATCCATAAGTTTAGAGTGGGCACCCCAGGTGTTCACCTGGACTATTTGTGCCCAACCTGTGGTAGAGCATTCCTAGCTCATATTGGTCTGATCAGCCACAGTCAGACACACTGTCATTTGTCTCAAACACAGTGATGTCATTTTGGTCCTTTTTGATTACAAAGGACAAGAACCAACCCACCAACCAAGCAAGCAACCCTTCCTTTCTCCACAGTAAGGAATTAGTCTTCATTTCATTAATGGGGTAACATGGAATACTTCTCCAATGAGATGATTGAATTTACTTCCTAACACTGTATTCTGTTTCAGTCATAACTCAGATAGGACAGCTAGAGGTTTGTCTCAGTGTTGGTCTATCTTCCTCCCTTTCCTCCTTCCCTCCCTCCCTCCCTCAGTACCGTGTCTCATTGAACACCCAGTGGAAAACACTCTAAATTGCCAAATTTGAGCACCTGTCCTCATGGAGCAGGCACTTTCCTTCCTGCTTGGAACAACATTAAGTTTAGAGATAGCAACAAGCTCTCTTGGGTGGTATCTGTTTCACCAGGAGCCTGGTTGCTCTTAAAAAGAACCATCCACTCCTGGGTTTGGCTTCTAATCAATCTACCAACCAAAAAAACATTTATTAAGCACTTCTCAGATATGACCAAGTGTTGGCCAAGGCAAGGCTCCAACTTCTATTGGAAATTTCAAAATATGATTTGTTTGATGAAAAGAAGATAAATGGATTGGACTTCTACTTTAGTTTAAGATGTAAACAGTTGGGGCATCTTGGTGGCACAGTGGATAGAGCACCACCCCTCGAGTCAAAAGGACCTGAGTTCAAATCTAGCCTCAGACACTTATCATTTAACCTGGCTGTGTGACCTTAGGTAAGTCACTTAATCCCATTGCCTTGTAAAACCCCCAAAACAAACAAAAAAGATGTTAAACTGTTTCAGTGTTCATTATCAAGAGAAATGTGCCCATTGGGTACGCTAGCAGTTTTGCTCCTTTTTTGTTCTCACAGTGAACAAAAAAATTGACTTGATAAATATACTATTCCAATTAGCATTTGTTGTAACTCCACCTGATATGATTTTTAAAAACATGCACAATGAATGCCATTATTCACCATTGATCCTTCTGTCTTTCTCTTTGGATATCCTTTACCCCATTAACTAGTAAAACCGGCATTTGGTGACATTCCAGTAAACCTGCCATCCTAATGACTGAATTCTTTCATTTTAAAAATTGTTGAGTTTCCTCTAAGTTGGAATGAATGCCCTAAGGAATTTTTCATTTGTTTCTGCTTTAAAATACCGAAAAGTTTAAGAATCTTGTCTGACTGGTTAAAAAGTTTAGGTTTTTGCTGAGACAGCCAGGTATGCAGATAAAAGGGCTTAATGGAAAAATCATAGGTCTAACTTTTGGTCTATGTTCTCACATACAATCTGTGGATAAACAATAAAAGTCATATGAAACCCTGAAATTAGGCAGGTTCCAGCATGATCCAAGAGTATTTTTCAAGTAGTTACATAGAAGAGGCACAATAGTAGGAAAAATGATGAAGCAAGACAGAAAGATTTTAGACTTGTCTCTAGTTCATTGACACCTGACCAGCTGGGCAAAGAGCCTTGTCCTTGGAAGGTCATTGGGAGTGGTCCTTGAATTCAGTCATGCCGTTTTCTGCTATATTCAGATCATACTTGATATGTTGGGTTTTATGCTAGTCACCTCATTTTTAGGAGAGACATTGAAGAATGGTAGATATTTGTAACACACTTAAAAATCCTCAAGTTGATGACATAGGAAGGCTGGGTAATAACTGTAGATGCTTAGCCTGGAGACAAGAAGACTGGGGGAACATGACCTTGAAGTATTTGAAGGACTGACTGATGAAGAAGTAGTCATTTTGTCTTACTTTCCTTGAGAGGTTTGCACAAACTAACAACAATGGTTGGAAGTTGAAAAGAGCTAGGTTTAGACTTGATATCAAGAGAAACACCCCAAAATTGGGGTCATCTAAAAGTAGAATGGACTATTTACAAAGTCTTCTTTGTAGGTCCTTGTTCACTAAGGGAGAAAGGCTGGATGGACATTGGGGATCATTGGATCACAGATTTAGAGTTAGAAGTGACCTCATAGACTAGTTGGGATGACTGTTCAGGTACAGATCAGTGTACCTGATGACTAACGAGGTTCCTTCGAGCTCTGACGTTCCATAATTCTGTGATTCATTGCTGTATTTAACATTATTAAAACTCCAACAAAAAGTGTGGTGTGATTCAGAATAATAAGTAAATATTCCTGCAATATCTCCATGATTTCACATATGGATATACTACCATTCTGAAAAGGTATAGATGCAAACAAAAAAACATAATTTCATTGACTCTCCTGGCAGTATGGTAAAATGCAAAGAACATGAGTCCTAGAGTCAATTTAACTGGCCTCAAGACCTCACTTCAGATGCTTTCTGACCCCAAGGAAAACCCTGCTTATTTGTAAAATGAGGGGGTCGGTCTGGAAGACCTAGGAGATATCTTTCAGCTCTAGAACTAAGAATCCTAAGATTGTTTGTTACTGTTGTTTGGTCGTTTCAGTCATGTCCGATTCTTTGTGACCTCTTTGTGGGCTTTTCATGGTAAAAAGACTGGAGTAGTTTACCATTGCCTTCTCCAGCTTATTTTACAGATGAAGAAACGGATGCAAACAGGGTAAAGTGACTTGCCAGGGTCACACAACTAGTAAGTGTTGGAAGCAAGATTTGATTGCTGGCCAAGTGCCTCCTAGGCTAAGATTGCTAGTAAAATAATAATAATTCTTTTATTCTCATGTATTTCCTTTATTGATTGATTCAAAAATAGTTCCATAATGACTATCACCTAGGAGTCATAAATCACTTTGATATGATAAAAGGGTTCTCCTATCTGAATTTTACATCACCATTCACCTAGAGAGGGGTGCATCTTCCTTCAAGTAAAGCAGGCAGTAGAAATCCATTTCGATAATGATTCTCAGTTAGGAAGAGATTATACACATTACTAAAAGATTCTCAATAGGATCCCTTTAAAGTAGAAATTAAAAGAGGATTTGATTTATAAACATTTGACTTGTTCAGTTTTTCGAGGACACATTTACTGTTTAGAATGAGAATCCATTTACATATATGAGAATATAAAATAAAGTCATCAATAACTATTATGCATAGTTTTAACTATGAGGTTTTTATTGTGGATGTGTGCATGTATAATTTAGAAAAGAGAAACAAAGGAGCTATGAGGATAGTCCCCTTCTCTACACTTTAGAGAAAACTTTAATAAAGGCACGGGAATGGTAGGAAAATCTAAAGTAAGAAAAGGGTAGAGAAAAAAAAGTATACCTGATAAAAAGGGGCATCATGGGAAAAGGTCCAAGGTGTTGGTGGTGGTGGGGTAAATTCTTAAATGATCACCTTGAAATGGGGGGGGGGCTGGATTTTGGGGGAGGGGGAGTAAAGATTCATAATTTTATCATTGTATAGAACACTGGTGTGGAAATTCCCTCCACTGATGCTGATTGTTATTCCTCCAAGAGTCTTCAAGAATTTGGTCACCTGTGACTATGTATCAGAATAAAGATTTGAACTCAGCTGTTCATTCAAAACTCAGCTTTCTTACTTTTTTCTCATTTTCTATTTTAGATCATTTAATAAAGAAATTGAAATTAGAGAATAGAGAATTGGAGCTGAAGGGAGATCAGAATGTGAATGAAATATTGTTTGGCAAGAGTATTTTTTAACAGTAGGAAAGTGACTAAAATTGTGGAAAGAGTAATTGGCAGCAATTTTGGGGATCACCAAAATCTGATATTTTGATGACTTTTTGAGCTCACTAATGTAGGTACTCCTTTTAATGGTGTAGCTCAGAGAGGTCAAACTCCTCCTGTCTGAATCAGACTGCAATGACAATGAGAAATCCTTAATAAAATTCATAATATTTTATGTATTTCTTGATACATAATACATAACATTTTATATATTTTATTATATTTCAATAAAACAAAGATAATATTAATTTGTGGTTTTTTAAGTCAATATGAAATCAGTAAGAATGCATTCTATTTGTTTGACACTACTGGTATAGAACATTCAAAATCCACTCATGCCTATGCATCCTGAGCAACTCATCTATTTCTTCCCACAAACCTTTTTTTTTTTTAGATTTTTGCAAAGCAAATGAGGTTAAGTGGCTTGCCCAAAGCCACACAGCTGGGTAATTATTAAGTGTTTGAGTCCGGATTTGAACCCAGGTACTCCTAACTCCATGGGCTGGTGCTTTATCCACTGCATCACCTAGCCACCTCTTCCCATAAACTATTATTTTTTATATTTTTTTAGGTTTTTTTTTTTTTGCAAGGCAAATGGGGTTAAATGGCTTGCCCAAGGCCACACAGCTAGGTCATTATTAAGTGTCTGAGGCCGGATTTGAACCCAGGTACTCCTGACTCCAGGGCCAGTGCTTTGTCCACTACACCACCTAGCTGCCCCCCCTTCCCATAAACCCTTTACAGGAAATCTGCTTAACATCCTTAGCGATTTCTTTCAGATACCCCAGCATAATGCCGATTCTAATGAAGCATTCAGACTACCCACTGGTTATTCTTTGTTGTTAGTCTATATCTAATATTTCTCTCCTTTCCTAAATCATTGATCTCATCTTTCAGATCATCAAAGGTGGTTCTATGATTTGCGATCATACAATTTCATCAGAAGAATATTGGTGTTCAAAGGACGGACCTTTTTTTGTGGGGGGGATCTTGATGTAATTAAAAAGAATCTGCCAATTTCTAAAAGGCCATGGCTGAGTGAATGAAGCATTTATTGTTTATTTAAAAGGCCTACTAGGTACTGTGGCAGGCACACTGAATACAGACACAAAAGCAAGATGGTCCTTGTCCTCAAGAAATTCACATTGTATAGGAGTGATTAATAAAAAGTGAATCTTCCTGTCCTATTCTAGGTCCAGTTTATTGCCCATTTGTGATGTCTGAGCAGGTTCTCTATACTGATGAAATAGCTTTCTAAATAAGTTTTCATCTAAATGATATTTATCATAATTTGCTATTTAGTTTACAAATATTAAATACCTAATAGGCAAAGATGCAATGATAATCAGTGTGGGAGGTAATTACCTAGATAATTCTAGTGCAGGTTCTAATGTGCTAAATGGAAAAGAAGAGGCCTTAAAAATGCTATGAGACCCTTGAGAAAAAAGAGCTCATTTTTATGCTGAAGGGATCAGGAAAGAATTCATGGAAGAGACAGTACTTGGAATGAGTTTTGAAGTTAGAGAAAGATGTCAAGTTGGCAAGGAAAACTGATGGAGCACAAAGAAATATTAAGGAGAACTAAAGAAAGGTCAGAGAAGAGAAAACTGCTGTAGTCCAGGGAGGTGACAAGCAGTTCTTGAGCTACCCAGGTACCCCTTTCCTCCTGTCAATGTTTTTATAAGAGAAGGGGTAAATGGGGAAGAGTTATGACTGGTATTCAGTTTCTGATATGTAACTAAGCTTTTCCCACAAATCCTCACAGGACTAAACAAAGAAGAGGTTGGAAAGAGAGGGTAAAATCATCAGCCTTGATTTTACCAACTGCTTCTGAAATTCGTGAACTGTCTAGTTTCTAACATCTTGTGAGAAACCACTGGCCAAGGGCCATTGTATCCATTAACAGACAACATGGTTACTTATCATAAGCTTATAGCTTAATGGAAGGAAATCATATAATAAATTCCCATGCTTTGAATTCAGCAAGCTATACACGTGTGTATTTCTATGTAGATCTATTTTTGAATTTCATTCTTCATTTTAAGATGTGATTTTGCATTGAGGTAGGAAACTTTTGCTATGGAAACTCCTTCAACTGATCTGCTATTTATGGTATTAGAAAATTTCCTTATAGAGAGGGAGATGAAAAAATGGGTGACCCAAAGTCACCCAGTCAGAGTATGTCAGTAGGAAAATTTGAACTTAGGTCTTTCCTGACTCAGAAGCAGACTCTTTTTCTGGGACATCACATCTCCACATATCTCTATTTGCCTGTTTCCCTGTGTGTCTCTGTCTCCCAAATATCCCAAAAGGCAGATAAAGGATAAGTAATTGGTAATTTGAGAAAGAAAGACAGACTGTAAAAAAGGGTAATTGGAATGCCTGGATATACAAATGTCTTGAATACAAGAGTATGATCAGAAGATTAATAAGCCTGGAGGATACAATTTATACTCTCTATAGGATGGAGAGCTATAAGGGACAGATGTTAATTTGGAAAAGGCAAAACTCAGAAGGAAGATACCATCTATCTATCTTCACATACTTCAAGAAAAACCATGAAGAAAAGGAATTTAACTTTTCCTCTTTGGTTGAAGAGATCAGAACTAGAAGCACTGGGTCATCGTGACAAAGAAACAAATTGAGACTAAATATCAGGAATAACTTCTTAAAACTGAGCTTGATTAACAAATGGAATGAGTTTTTCCATCATCAGAAGTCTTTAAGCAAGAATCTGATGATTTCTCAGTTTGGCTACAAAGAGAGCACTTGTTTAGGGATCAATTGGAACTATATGAATTCCGAGGGACCTTACAATTCTGGCAATCTGACTCTGCAACTCATTTCTGTGGATAACAAAACTGAGCCCCAGAAAGGAAAAGTAGCCAATCCTGTGATCACACATGCCACAAGTAGAGGAGTAAAGATTTAAGTCTTCATGCGCTATATACAAATAGGAGCGGTTTGAGGTGTAAGACCTTGATAGGTTTGTACCCAGAAATCCTCTTTATGCCTTCCAAGAAGATTTTGCTCAATAATTAGACCCAAATGAATGGATCATTTTGCTATCCATCTGTACCAAAATTAATCAACCAGATAGTCCTCATTCATTACAGGAGATGAGATACCTAGATGGTGCTCATTTCCTGAGAGAAGCAGGAAGATGACAACTCATCATTTTTGATGATACAGTTTCTACTTCCAGTGGTGGCAAAGATCTTGGATTTTTGTAGATTGTTCTAGAAGAATATATGTTTTGATACATTCTATCAAGGTGGAACTACTTTGAGTATAGTCCTAGTCACTGATTATGTCTAACAAGGTCTGACCTTTCCATAAACAAAGAGATTCACCCCCGGTACGTCAGTCACTAGGTGCTAATTCTTTGACTATGGTCATTCATGAGGGAGAAGGAAGTTCTAAACTCTGTGGTCTTTGGAAGACTGGTGTCAGTAGAGAAGGAATCAAAGATATGCCAAGTGGTGAGTGAAGCAGGGTATGGTCATACTTTGGGAATAACGGTAGGAAATGTTTTGTGTAAGTAGACTTGTTTGTTCTTCCTTTCTCTTCTTTTAAAAATCGTTCAAGGTCACTTATTTTCCCAAGGACTGAAGTACAGTCATGAAAGCTGCCAGGTTCTCTGAGTAGCTGTGATTCAGTCATTTAATAAGAAAATAGAAAATAAACGCAGTAAATAGAAAGAGAAAAAAATTGTGTATGTGTCTATATAATCCTCAAACAAAAAGAACAAAGTGACATCCTTCTTTTCTTAATGATTTCCACCAGTCACTTTAATTAGCCTGTATTTAGACACTTTAGTAGGTGAACCCAAGAAGAAGCAAATTCACTTGTTTCAATTGGTATTTTTTTTTTCTCTGGAAAAGTAAGAGAAAATTTTGGAATAAAAAAGGAGCTAATTTTTAATCCAATCTCTTCCATGTCTTCAACATTGGTGGATTTTTCACACCAGTATGAAAGCCATCTGCCTAATACACTGGTCCCATTGTGCCATTCTTCTCTTCAAAAAGCATCAGTGGTTCCTCATTACCTACATAATTATTTTAGTATTCAAAGCCCACTATGAACTAGCATCAACTTTCCTTTCTAACTATATTTTGCAGCATTCCCTTTCATATGCTATGTCTCCATCTTGAAAACCAACTAGTATCTAATCTTATCCTGTTTTCTCCCACTTCTGCAAGTTTGTATGAACACTGCCTACTGACTCCAGGAAAATGTTTCTTTTTTATCCCCTTCAGACACATAGTATTCATTTCTTCCTTCATGAGACCCGATTCCTTCCTACCTCCAAAATCTCTAATTCCAGAGCTTTCCTATGAATTTCTTCTCATTATAATACATTTAACATTTTATTTGGTCACAGCTCATTCCCTAATCTTGATTTCCTGTTCCATTCCCTCATAATCTTTTAAATCTTCTTTGAATTCATCTGAAATCCCAACTTTCCATACTTAAAAAAACAGATGACCATTGAAAGCTAATGGTCATTTAATGAATGGAGGCTCTACCAACTTTCCTCCTCCTGTCCTTAAAAGTTATTCTTTCCTTCTCTCTAGGAAAAAGAGAATCCCTCCTCCTCTCTAACAACAATCTTACTGCATCCTTGATTCCATTCCCTCCTGCCTCCTCCATGACTTTGTATCACAATACGTTCACAGATAAATCTCATATCCTGGGCCACCTTGAGTTCTCAGTTCTATCTTTCTTCCAGGTCAGGAAATGGAAGAGAGGGAGGAAGAGGGAGAAGTTGAGGGCAATTATGAGATGGGAACCAGGTGGTTCAAAGTCTGTTGATGCTTTTGGCAGAAATAGGGAAATTCAGAAAAGGGTTAGGTTTTGAGGGAAAAATAATGAATTCTGTTTCAAACATGTTGAGCTTGGGATACTCACAGGGAATTCAACAGGAAATTTCCAATAGAAAGTTGATGACATAGGGTTAGAGGTTAAGAGAGACACCAGAACTATACATAAATGTAGTAGGAATATGGCACCTAACCTCCCTTCTCTCTAGCTCTCACCCAATTATACTCAAGTTTTTAGGATGGATGTTTCCTACAGATTGTGGCTATTGTTACAACTCACAACATTAGGATTCTAGGGATAAGCCGTGTTAGGGGCAATATATTTCTAATACTGTGTACCTGAAAACTCCTGAGTCTCCACTGGTATGCTTCCCATTTAACAGATTAACTAGGTGAACATCATTAATTTTTTTTTAGTTTTTTTTTTGCAAGGCAAATGGGGTTAAATGGCTTGCCCAAGGCCACACAGCTAGGTAATTATTAAGTGTTTGAGACCGGATTTGAACCCAGATACTCCTGACTCCAAGGCCGGTGCTTTATCCACTACGCCACCTAGCCACCCCAGAACATCATTAATTCTTAATCAGAAACAATTACTAAATAGAAACCAGAGTGATAATCATATTCAAAAACAAACTAGAGACATTCTTTTTAACCAATATATACACAGTATTGATCAGAATGGTGAAGGCTCAAAACTCTATGTGGGCCAAGTCATAACTCTGAACTGTGAACCTTCATGTGCTTTGTCTCCCTCAGGAATAGTATGAACAACAATTCACTATTAGGCGGTGCTGTTTTCTTTCCTGACTTCTATGAGGCTTCAACCTCTCAGACAGGTGTCAATTCAGAGATCTGACAGTATGTGTCTCTTTAGATGATCTCTCAGTTATTCTGCCTAAAGGTCAATTTTGCTCAATCTTTTTTTCTGCTTTCTCCATAGCAGGGCCTTATCTTCAGTAAAATGACACCTCTTTCCTAGAAGAAACGAAATTTACATATCTGCCACCTATGCCATAATTGCTGTTCCCCAACTGATACTTTCAAAGCCATCAGGTCAGGACATTGAATATAGAAGTTAGATGCCAGGAAATTGGATAAGATGACCATCTTTACCCTAAATGCCTTTCCTCCATAGGGCTACTTTTTGGTTAGTGTTTCTTTCATAATGGTGCCTGTTTTTGTCTCCTTCCCATTGTCAAGACTGTCCACATTTGGCAGTGATACTTCCTTGCCTATGGGTATATATCTAGGGAGCACAAAGGATTGAGTCCTGACTTAGAGTCTAAATTCAGTAACAGTCTCAAGAGTACTTTTGTAAGCCTGTAGAAGCCTCAGTATTCTCATCTGTAAAAAGAGGAGTTTGGATCTGTTGGCCAAAAAGGTCCCTTCCAGTTCTACATATACGATCCTTATAAAATCTTAGGTCATCCAGCTAGAGCTATTAATTAAATTGATAGCAGCACTTAATCAATGTTTATTGACTGACTGACTCTGTATTGTTCCTCTTGGATTAGAGTTTAGTGTACAATGAGGTCACTGCTCCTCACTTGCCCAATTCCTCATTCTATTTCTCCTAAATACATTTTCCCAATACATTTTTCAAATACTTTCTACCTCTACCTTCCAACCATTTTTGGAGCCAACCTGTCTCCAGTCTGGACATGGAATTGCTCTCAATGCATCTGCCTTCCATGCACATTCCTTTTTGCTCTATCTCATGTACCAACCCAGTCATTCTTATCATAGAAATCCAACCCATTGCATTCTTTCATCAGTCCTGGGTCAGTTTTTCTCAATCCAAAAGCTACTCTCCGAATTCTTAAATAGGTCCATGGAACCCTTGGTAGATACTCCTCACTGCTAGCCTAGTTCTTTCTTCTGCTCCATTCTCATGTTCCAAAATCTTCATTCAGTAATTAACTCTTCTGTTTTGTGCTTTTTCATCAGTCTACAAATGTGCCAAGGTGCCCCTCCATTCAGAAAGAAACTCATTCCTTTGACCCTTCTACCCAACCCACATCCCGTGTCATTTGAACATGAATGCAATTGGCACAATAAAAAGATGAAGAGTTGAAATGATTGAAATAAATGGATTAAAGGATTTGGAGCAGAATGGTTTGGGGGGTTAGACCACTGAAACCATAAGGATCTGAGTCTAAGTCCCTCCTATGTGTCCTTGGGCAAGTCACTGAACCTCTCTCTGTTTAAAATTAGTTTTTATTTTTATTTTTATTGTATGTACCTTTATAAGTCCAAAAAGGAGCTATGGGACTCCCATGTGGAGAGTTAAGGTCAGAGAGCTAAGGCATGAAGAATGATTCCACTGAAATCTGAATCAACCAGTTTCAGATAATGATTGAAAGGTACATGGATTGACTTTTTTTTTGAGGAACCATTCTCAAATAAATTTTGAAAAATTTTCAAATACAACTTTCTTCATTCTTTTATTTTTTTTATTATTAAGTCTATCACCTGCTCCTAGTCGATTGTTTTTTAGGTCAAACCATCTTTATGCACATAATAATTAAGGATGTTTCCTCTGAAAAATGACAAGCACCAGAAAATGATGAGTATATCACATTGGCTGATTTCTGACAGAGTGGCTGGTATCGTCCCTAACAAACACTTAGGGGCCTGATTTTAGTTTCCTGACTCTGTGGTTTATATGGGAAGGCCTGCTTCATCCTTAACTATTGTGTCATATTGGCAATATGGAGGAGACAACATCTTTTTAACCCTGCTCTCGTTAAGACTCTGCCAGACTCTATATAACTTAAGCTATATTTTCAGGAGTAAAAAAATCAGCCTAAAAATTCCTCTGGGCCAAAACATAGCCTCAGGTCCTTTATGCTAAGAAGGTCTCAGAATCTGGCTGAAATATTTCTGAATCTGTTGTAGGGATTTGGGAGCATCTCTTGTTGGGCTGTGGGGAATTCTCCTGCCGTTGTTTAGTTTCTTTTGTGTGGATAAGCATTTTGTCAAAAAAAAAAAAATAAAACCAAACTCCAAAGTCCATTTGTTTCATAATTAGTATGAAGTTTGGGGCGAGTTGAGACCCTCAAAATGAAAGGCTATTAATGGCCAGCAAGCCCTCATTGAGGATGGGAATCAATGGCCATGTTTTCATGACATTTTACTGCCTCCACCCTGAAACAGATGGGATTCCAGAGCTAACCGGCCTCTGTTGAGATGAATGAGATTCCAAAGCTATTAGCAGATTGGCACAAAAATAGGCAGGACTAGGGAACAGAAACAAAGGAGATTACAGTGTTATTCTGTCCCTGCATGCCCATTAACATGGAGCTACTCATTATCAAACTTCATTCTTTCCTGAGAAGGCTACATTACATATCAGGTGGCATGTTTTTTTTCAGGAAACATGTAGGAATCTTGATAATTTCATCAGTTATTAAATATTAGTTTGCTTCAGTGTGAATTTTTTTTACTGATATGCTCATAAAGTGATAAAAAAATCAACTAATGTGTTCAAAAAGGAGCTGATCGTTAAATTCTCAGAGAGAACATTTACAAGTCAGAAAGGTGAAAATCAAGGTTTTAACAGTATTTTTGATTGATTTCTAGAATGAAGAAAGTGATGCAAAAACCAATAATGCAGATTGAATTAAAAATATGTTGGGAGATTGTTATTTGTTTATTTGTTTTGGAGAGATGGTTGTTCAACATTTTCCAACATAACACTGAAAACCAACTCATTTCAACCAATGGAAATAGGTAAGGATTTAGAATCCAGGAGTCAATTCCTAATTTCAACAGTTTAGTGGTTTGAATGTTGCCTCCTTCGTTAGAAGGCAAGATCCTTGAGAAGAGGAACAACATTTTTACCTTTCTTTTTATCCCCAGCTTTTGAACATTGTTGTTCGAACACTGTCTCCCCCATCAGACTATGAGTTCCTTGACCACAGAGACTCTTTCAGTTTTTCTTAATATCTCCATCAATTAGCATAGGTATATTGTGGGTGTTTAATAAATGCTTGCTGATGACTAACAGATCACTTTGATTCATTTTCCATGGGAGGCCTGTAATCCCATGGCACCTCTGTTTCTCATTTAACAAATAACAGACTGAATGTTTCCTTACAATACAAGATCTATGATTCAATTCAAAAGTCATTTATTAAGCTCCTGGTATATGCAAAGCACCGTGTAGATGTCTGGGAGATAAAGAAAAAAACCAAAACAATAAAATAAAGAAAATTGCCCCAAAGCAACATTTGAAGAGCCAACCAGCACGAGAAAAGCTAATTTAGCAAAACCAAAATGTCTCTCATGTTCCTCTTTGGACGACTCACAAGACCAAACAAATTTGAAGGGGAAAGCTTTTTTACAGTAAAGACCAAAGGGAAGCGTTCAGCCTTTTGCTTTTCCAAGAAGAGATCAGCACCAATTCTCCTCTGCAGGTACATTGGTGTGGTCTCCATCCTGCTGTGCACATCTGGCAGACAGGTGAATGACTGTAGTCCAAAGCTTGTTATTTAGAGACATGTGTTGAGATCTGTGCAGCTATTTCTGAGAATAAGGAAGAGACATCTTCACTGCCAAGTCCTAATACTAAAAAAAAAAATTCCAAGGAGCTGCTGAGTCTGAAGCAGGCACTTTCCCCAATAGGATCTCCACTTAATGTACCAATTTACTTGGCTAGCTGTTTTAGAGAACAGACAAATATTAGTTAGAATATGGTGGAGAGAAAGGTTGAATTTAACTTTAGAAGCTTTAAAAACAGGTGTTTTTGTAAGTGACTAGATGTTTCAGAGTAAATGGACCATAAGTGCTTTTAGAAAAGACAAAATGCACCTGGCATCTTTCTGAGTCCAGATGAAGTTGGATGCTCCTCTTCTTGGAGGTCCTAGAGCATCCAATGCTCATTCCCTCCAGGACCATGGGCACATGAACTACTGGGTCTCTGTTCCTCATCTGAAAAGTGAGGGACGTTTTCCTGGAGGGCCTCTGTCAGCCCTGCATCCATGATCCTTTGAAAATTGGTATAAGATATTTTTGACTTCTAAATCTACAGCTAGTTACAGATGGACCCTTGCATGAGGATGAAAGCCTTCTACATCAGCTTTTTGAAGGTGATTTCCTAACATGTAAATTCATTTCAATTCAACTCACAAACATTAATTAGAGACCGGTTATAGGCAAACTAGCACTGAATTAGATGGCGGACACATTAAAACAGCCCCTGTCCTCAGGGAGCTTGCATTCTATTGGGGGGAGGGGGTCAGAAGATTGTACATCTATTTGATAATATGAGGAGAGGGAGAAAACTAGCAATAAGAAAACAGGAAAACTTTTCCGTAAGCGGAGTTGAGCCTTGAAGGAAGCTATAATAACGATAATGCTGATGCTAATGACAATAGTAACAGCTAGCATTGAGATAGTACTTTGAGGCTTGAAAAGCACTTTATATAGTCCTCCCCATATGCTACCATTGTGTGACACTGTTAAGCATCACGTTGCTCTAGATATGGGTTTTTTTAATCCCCTTCATGGTCTAAAATTAAAATATTTTTTTCTAGAAAGGAGAAAAGCCCACGTCACAGTGTGAAGATGACTAAATGACATCTAGTTGAATTCAGAGAGGCTCCTTGCTAAGTAGATGTCAGAGAAACACAATTTTCAATTTTTGGCTATAATAACTCTTGCAGACTATCTATTAAATCTGAGGGGAAAGGGAGGGTCCTCACACTAATGAAAATCCAGTTCCTGATGCATCAAAATGCCAGATTTTATAGTTAGGAATCTTGAGGCCTGGAGAGAGGGAGCTGTTCATTCAAGATCCCACATGGAGCAAGTGATGGGGATGAGATTTGAACCTAGGTCCTCTGACTACAAATTCAGAAGTTTTTCCATTATACATTATTCTCTCCCTGATTGGGCCTCAGGGTTAATTTGATCCATCCTGAATTGCCTAATTCAATTCCCTTGACTTGAGTCGCTACTACAGATTCTTTGTATAAATACAGCTGATCTCTCTGCAACTGAGAACGAGGTCATATGTGGCCTCTTGCATTAAAGAGCAATTGTCTGGGAATGGCATAGAATGCTATTTAGTGCGTATTAATTATCTTCAGTTCCCTTCCTTGTGCTGAGCAAAAATACCAGTGTTATCTCAACACAAACATTTATGACCAACTCTATTTCACCTGATGGACCCATACAGCTCAGAGTCAATATAAAAACATGAGGAACTCATGAGGAGAACGGAAATGACCACAGAATCCACTGGGGAGATGTTGAAAGCTTGGAGGAGATGCTTGAAGCCACAACAGTAAAGACTTTTTTTTTTTTTTTTTTAGGCTGTTAAAGACACCTGATATTCATACTGCATTCCAGTTTGTAATCTGGTGATTTCCATGACCATAGGCCTGGTGAAGTCACGTTCTGACCTCTCCTCCCTAATCTGAGTCATTATTGTCTTCTGATCTTTTGTCTTTTTAATCACTTGCAGAACTGCTAAGAAATCGGACTTGAATGATGGACACTAGTAGCCACATGAGAAGTTACATGACATAAGAGCAGTATCTTTGCCAAGAAAATGCCAAATGTAATCATGAAGAGTTGGATATGATTGAAAATATGAGGCAGAAATAATGCAAATATCTTCTTACATATGAGCTATTTACAGAGTACATAGAAAGTGATCTCAAAGGGAAGGCACTGGAAATTAGGGTCTCTTGCAGAAGGCAAGACTCAAGCCGAATCCTGAAAAAGTCCAGGAGAGTTAGAAGGTGGAAATGAGGGAGAAGAGCAATCCAGGCAGGAGGCACAGGCTGCAAAAGAATCTGTGGGAGACTGAACATCATGTTCATAGAACTGCAAAGAGTGTTGTCTGGTTAGACAAGAAGGAAATAACAAAGCAAGAAGATTTGAAAGGTAGGAAGGGGACAGGTGAAGAAGAATTTAAATGCCAAACACAGAAATTTATATTTAATCCTGGAAGCAATTAAAAAGTACTGGAGTAAATTGAGGTGATAGGGTCAGTCTTTTGCTTTGGAGGGGTTGGTAAGAGATGTTAGGATCAAGTTGAGGTTTTTTTTTTAAAAGGTGAGGAACACTTGGGTACCTTTCCGGATATCAGATATGATCCCAGGGAGAGCTCTCATATCTCCAAACTCACTCATGTTTATTTCTAAAGGGTTTTGGATTTTCCCAGAAGTTCCAATTAATTTGTGGCTTCTCCCACACTTATTTAGCTTCTTAAATCTGATGAGTTCATGGGTCACTGTGTTAAATCCCGAAGCATCAATTTAAATTGTTTTAATACATATAATAAATAACTGAAAATACATATAATAAATAAATTTAATACATATACTAAATATCTGTTTTAATACATATAATAAATAACTGATTTTATATGCAAAATAAATGTTTAATACATGTAATAAATGAACAAAATTTGTATATATATATTTACGTATATGCACAAACTTTGTTGCTAAGACACTGTTTCTCTGCTGCATGTGTGATATGGGCACAGCAGCCTCTCATAGTCATTTAACATGTTGAGATGCAGTGATATTATAAGAAGTGCTTTTCCTGAGTTCTGTTGAAATGTTTACGCTTTTCTGGGTGTAGTGTTTAAGCTGACTTAATAAACTGTATTGTATGGGATCCGTCTTCCAGTTCCTGCATTTATGAAAAGAAAGTCAAAGTCACATATATCTATAGAAGTTCCCAAACAATACTACTTTGCACATGTACAGAACAGCAGGAACCAATTAATCATCTCTATTAATTATCTGATTTATTGGATCAATTTCAAAACGAGTCATTTAAAATTCTTCAAAATTTGGCTCTAACCTATCTTTCCAGGCTCAGTCGTCTTCATAGATGCAATATTCTGGGCAGAGCAGTTGACTTGCTAGTCCTCTTTTAGGGCATTCCATCTCCTACCTTTGCACGTGGTGACTGCCAAACCTAGGATGGCCTTCCTCCTCCTCCTAACTACTGTCTCCTGGAATCTCTAGCTCTCTCAGTTGCAGTTCAAAGGTCATCTCCTTCAAACAACTGGTTTTTCCCTCAGTAGCTGTGCTCTTTTCCCTTCCTCCCAATTATATACATATGTGTGTGTGTATGTAATAATTTTCTTATTTTCCTCCTCCTATTCCTCAAAAGAGAGTAAAGTCACAGAGGGCAGCACTCAATGTGTGCATCTTAGGATCCATGGCTTTTAGCACAGGGTAGATGTTTAATAAAGTCCTGTTGATTTGAACTTGATTGAATTACCCTAGTTGGGGAAAATGATTAGTGGTGCTGTGGTGAAAGCACTAGACTGAGAGCCAGGAAGATCCTAGTTCAAGTCACTTAATCTCTGTTTGCCTAAGTATTCTCAGCTGGAAAATGGGGAGAATAATAATTGTGAGGATCAAACAAGATAATATTTGTAAGAACCCTTCACACCTAGCTCTTCCACGTTCCCCTTCTTCTAAATGGAGATCTTTCAAGACTACAAGATGGCAGAGCTGTAGCGATATATGGATTTAGACCTTAAGGAGAAGGTGGAAGCCAACTAGTCTAGCTAGCTTCCCAGATGAGGACACCAAAGAAGCGACTTGCAGAAGGTCACATAAAAGAGACGAGTTGGCATTCAAACCAAGTTGATTCGAAATTCCGAACTCATTTAAAGTAGAGTAAGTCAAAATTAGAGGGGGGCGGAGAACCAAAACAACTCTCCAGCTATCTAGATACCTTCTGACTATTTAAAGTATTTTACTTTCTAAACCCCGATGACGGATATAATTTCTGGTATCCTGGCTTATGGTATCACATGGGGAAGCCATGAATAATTCAGAGACTTTTGCCAAGACTCTAGTGTAAATCAGTCAAATATAGCAACATGATCTTCATGCTGAATTTATAATGACTTAAAAAATTTAGATGGAACTTTTTTTTTAGGGGGGGAGGTGGGAGGAAGAATGTTTCATTTTCCACAGATCAAGTTGCCAGTGAGATGTTTGCATTTCTTATTTTCTTACCTATGGAAAAAAGATAGAACAATAAACCAGTAGGGTAGCAAGCGAAGGAAAAGAAAACCAACCCCAAACTTCACAGTGTTGGGTTTTCTTGATTAACATACTGATGTGAAACTAAACAGAGAAAGCAATCTAATAACAAACATTCCTTTGAGAAATGTTCAGGGAGCAGAAGGACATCCACTTATTGTTCGCCACATCCGATTGGTCCATATATGGCAATAAAGGTACAATAGAAGGAAACAGGAAACAGACTGGCACATCAGCAGTATCTTATTAGCGGCTAATGGATATCTGAGAGGAACACGCATCTGATTCTGAATAGTCTGTACCAATCTCCTAAGCAATTACTCTTAATTAGTGGATTCTGTTTGTAGATTCAACTTAGTGTACCCTTATGTATCAAAGAGATGAAGGCATCTGGAGTGAGGGAAGTGGTTCTTTTAAAGGAAAAGTGGCATATTGGTGGAGGGGTGGGTGGGAGGGGGCAAAGAAGACTTGATTCCCTTCTCCGTGGCCATCCCCCTCCTCTCCAGGACACCAATTGCTTTCTATTTCACCAAGAGAAATTGTACAGAGCTATTTTTCAAAGAAAGATAATGATGAAGGTGCTGGTGGTTTGTCCCAGCAAAAGAGAGAGGCAGTCAGATATAGCAAGGGATGGCACAGAACAGAGATTCTTCCCTTGAATTATCGTTTAACCCTAAAAACTTCCGGCAGAGGTCCAAAGTTAAATACAGTCCTTTGATTCAGGAAAACAGCACCTGCATTCAGCGCCTGCCAAGTGGAAAGGCAAAGGGTGAGATATGCTCTGTGACCAGATGCACTACCATGAAAGAGAGAGAATCCCAAGTGGGATGGATGGGCCAGTTTAGTCTAAGCAGCTCAGGAGAACCCTGTGCCCATCATGCCAGTCTTCCAGGGCCAAGTCTACCATGGGGCATCCCCTAAAGAGCCACCCCCAAAAGAAGGCATTTTTTTAAAAAAAAGGGAATTCACCTTGTTTGCTAACCACTCTCCCTTCTACCTGCTTAAGATAAAGAACTTTCCTTCAGAAAGCAATTCTTTTCCCTTCAGCCATTCTTTATTTTTCTCATTTACAGATGCTCCTAATGCCTTTGCAGCAACCATACCTCTTTTCCTAAAAGCTAGAATATTTTATTGAGCTTCTGCAATTCTTTACAAATAAGACTGATGAAAAAGAAGATGATGATAATGATATCTACTTGGGTTAGAATCCCAGTAATATGAAGGGACTAGACTATGTGGCCTCTTAGGACCCTTCCCAATTGAAATCTGTGATTGAAGGTGATATCTGAATGACCTTACATAGTCTCTCAAGATGCAAATCAGGTGCTCATCTACAACGGAGCTTCTTCACTGGCAGTCCTCCACTGATGAAATAGCAGATCTGATCCTTTTCTCTGCCTCCCATTGTCCATTCTTCTCCCTGCAGCCAACTGACATTTATACAGCATTCTAGTTTGTGCACTTTATGTAAACATTCTCCAAGTAGGGCCTCACCATTCCTTATCATGGTGGATACCATTGGATATGATTAGTTCAGGTGAGGCTCAGAGAGATTAGGAAATCTCCACTGGTCACATTAGCAATGGAATTCAAAGGCAGATAGAGGACCCATCCATTATGTCAAAATGTATCTCTGGGAGAACAATAGCGTCGTGATCTATAATATCTATAAATGCTATATTGATTCTCAACTCCTTGTGTTCTCTGAACATGAACATTTTATGGAACAAGATAAAACTTTTTCCAAGTTGGTTTTATGAGACCCACTTTTAAAAAGATTTTAAAGAAAGGATCAGGTAAAGCAACTCTGGTTGATGTAACATTTACAACAGGTTAACAAGTCAATCATATTGCATCAGTGGGTCTGAATGTACAGAATTTCATTTTAGCCTCCATCCCAATCCATCCCTCCCAAGTCCAAAATTGCTCTTTCTGGGGTAAATTATCCGCAGATCCAAAGGGGATCCTCGGCCTGGAATTTCCTTGAACTGTACTCTCCCTAGAGCTGGTTGGGAAGGAAGCATTGACTTCCTTCTTAAATGCAGCCAGCAAAGAAACTCCTGGAGTGAAAATATTGGAAAGTGGCATCTGAAAGGGACTTAGGTCTCCCCCAGAGTCCCTTCCTTCTTAAAACACAGTCCCAGTGTTGTGGTAGTTTGTGTGTATGTGTGTCTTTGCTGTGACCATAGGCATGCATCTGTGTTTATATGTGTTTAAAGGTGTGTCAGCCTTAGAATGGAACTGGTTTCCCTTGCCTTGATAAACTGTATAGTCATTTTTTAAGGGATGAACTCATCGGTGCCTTCTTCAGTAAGCTCCAGTGCTCATTAATGGGTCAAAGTGTTTACAATTTACAATATGGAGAGCTAGAGCAAATACCCACACTTTGGCAGCTGATCTGTGGGCTACTTCATAAGACAAGGCTAAATCATGTTCCAAAGGGATACAAATGTAAATGTCATCTAGTTTTGTAGGTAGCCCTTTGGCAGTCTGATGAATATGGACCCCTTCTCAGAACAACATTTTTTTTAAAAAAATTTGAACAATTCATAATTAAGGACATGCTAAATTTCTATTAGAAATTGGTGAAAATAAAGAGCCCCCCCCCAATCCTGTTACAAGGAGACTCTAAAATCTATCCACATAAAACCAGAGGTGACAGAGTATCAACAGACCCTCAAAGTGGAAACTGTAAGACAATATGAGATTTTCACCTCGTTGGGAGATGGAAGAAGTATACCCGACTGATAGCATCTTATTCTAATGAATTATTCTTACTGCGTGCTAAGCTTAGCTGTTTACTATGGTGTCAAAAGAGTGAAAGTGCCCTCTCCATGTGGATACCCTGTTGCAAAATCCCCACTGCCCTGTCTTAGTTGTGTTTTTGAATGGGGTTGCAATAGAAATATTATGGTATAATAGATCCCGAGTTTGAAGCATCATTACTGAGAGACACAGGGGCGAGACCATTCATGCTGCGGCTCCTCAATGACAACTCCCCTCATATCGGATCTGTACAAAATCTCTTCACCACTAAAGTCAATGCTTTGGTAGGCCGGGTTACACATTAGCAGAAAAATATATTAGTAGTTTATCAGATTAGTAGCTTGTCTCCCAATATAGAGAATGAAGTGTCTAGGGAATGAGACAGGGAACAGGGAAGTTTCACTAATTGAAAAAAGGGGCGGAAAGGAATGGAAGTTTGGAGACTGTGTCAAAATGGGGAATATGGATCAGACAAATACAAATTTTCCCTAATCATTTTGCTTGGGGCTGGCCCTGGGGCTGGCATGAACTTTTACAAATGCATGATTGGAGTTTATCATATTTTCTTTAAATTTTTTTTTTTATTTGAGGCAATGGGGTTAAGTGACTTGCCCAAGGCCACACAGCTAGGTCATTATTAAGTGTCTGAGGTCATATTTGAACTCAGGTCCGCCTGATTCCAGGGCCAGTGCTCTATCCACTGTGCCACCTAGCTGCCCCCTTCCCCCCATTTAGCATATTTTCTTTTTTTTCCTTTCCTTTTTTTAGGTTTTTGAAAGGCAATTGGGGTTAAGTGGCTTGCCCAAGGTCACACAGCTAGGTCATTATTAAGTATCTGAAGCCAGATTTAAACTCAGGTCCTCCTGACTCCAGGGCCTGTGCTCTATCCACTGTACCACCTAGCGCCCCCCCCCCAAGTTTAGCATATTTTCTAAAAAGCCAATGAATAGTCAAGAAAAACACTGTTCTCTGAAAAATCCTAAAATGTAATTGGAAGCTAACTGTATTTTCTCTTGTTTCCTTTGCCCACTGGAATAAGAGAAGAAAAATGCATTATTTCCTTTTTTTTTCAAGATTTGGGAAGTTTTGGATAGTAGTGGATAAAGCACCGGCCCTGGAGTCAGGAGTACTTGGGTTCAAATCCGGTCTCAGACACTTAATAATGACCTAGCTGTGTGGCCTTGGGCAAGCCACTGAACCCCATTTGCCTTGCAAAAACCTCAAAAAAAAGATTTGGGAAGTTTAGTAGTGATGTGTTCTGGAATAAGTCTGGAATAAAACTAGTTATGTGATAGGAATGGAATCTAATGATTCCTCTCTTGTGGGAACTCTAGGTGTGGGATCTACCTCCACTGATATGTATTGATAAGATCTAAAATATGGATTCTTAGAGATTTGACTGGGATACTCAGAGGTTAAGTGATTTCCCCCAACCTAGCCAGTATATGTCAGATGTAGACTTTTCTGAGTCCAAGGCTGGCCCTCTGTCCACTACTCCATACTACCTGCAAATTGATTGCTTTCAATAATACCCAACAGATCAATCTGGAAGGCTTTTACAAAATGGCCATAGCCTTGGTAGATGGTATTGGAATCTCTTCTTGGCTGCTTTAGGCTTCCAAGTCTTATTCTGTTTAATGAGATGGGCAGTTCATATTCCTGATTTTCCACTGGACCAGCATGATAGGCCATTAGCTGTTAAAGATTATGACCATTATTTTGGAAGCTCTATGTGCTAGGAATACTTGTCAAAGGAACAATAAGACAGCTGTAATAGGAGAGCATAAGACTATTAAGTCAGGAAGAACAAAAACCAGGTGGTGCAGCTTGGAAGACCAAAATAGCAATTTTATAGTCAATATTTTGCTTTACGGGGAGCCAATAAAGATGGTGAAAATGCAAATAATATGCTGAGATAACTCAGCACACTTGAAAAAAAAGTGTTTCTTATACCGTGTGAATCATCTGCCACTGACAACAGTTTTATCAGGTTGGGGCACAAGGACAAAGTTGCAATAATCACTAAGTTTGCAGACCTCCTCAGTCTTCTCCTATTCACCGACATTAAAATGTTTGGTTCAACGGAGATTGGCCAAAACCAACAAAGCAAAGGAATCGTCTAGTTTGATTGCCTCAAAGTGCAGCATCTGGAGTCTATCATATCTGTTCGAGCCACCTTTATCTCGTTCCTTTGATGGCTAGTATCCTGGCCCCCTCCAATAAGATTGGAAGACCATAGAATACAGGAAAATGGAGAATTTGGAGTACAAGCCTGGAAATCCAGAATGGCAAGGGGTGAATGTGGAAAGTAGGAGACAAACATTAATTACTGTTGTTCAGTCATTTCAGTTGTGTCTGACTCTCTGTGACCTACCTCATTTGGGGTTTTCTTAGCAAAGAGAATGAAGTAATGTGCTATTTCCTTCTCCAGGTCATTTTCCAGTCTAGGAAACTAAGGCAAACAGGGTTAAGTGATTTGCTTAGGGGCACATAGCTAAGTGTCTGAGGATGGATTTAAATTTATGACTATGAGTTTTTCTGACTCCAAGTTCAGTTGTCTATCTATTGCAACACCTAGGTATCTAAAGAAATTTTTCTTTCTTTCTTTTTTTTTGCAAGATAGTGGGATTAAGTGACTTGCCCAAGGTCACACAGTTAGGTCATTATTAAGTGTCTGAGGCCAGATTTGAACTCAAGTCCTCCTGACTCCGGGGCTGGTGCTCTATCCATTGTGCCCCCTGGCTGCCCCAGTACATAAGCATTTGTTAAGGCACTGTGCTAAGCATCTTACAAATGCTACCTCATTTGATCTGCTTTTATAATTAAATAAGAAGACTATTGGATATACACACTTATCTTTTGTAGGTTCACTATAATCTCATTCAGGACAACTCTGACAGCAGACAGGATTGAAATCATAACAGATATCATATCTTGTTCTCATATGGTTTTTCATTTGTCCAACAAGTTTCTATACTTGAAAGGTTGTTCATTCCAGATACTTTGGAGACGTGAGCTTTGTCTGATGGGGGTAGCTCTTCGAGGACATCTATTATTTATATTGTAAAATAGTATCATCTGGTTCTCATCTTTTTCAATGGGATTCAGAGAGAAATAATAAAAATCATCAAAGTTAACATTTATAAAATACTCTAAGATTTGCAAACCATGTTACATATTACTTGTTATATTTGATCCTCACAATAATCATTATTATGATTTTACAGAGGAGGAAACTGAGGCAGAAAGATGGTATGTGACTTACCCAAGGTGACACACCTATTAAGTGTTTGAAGCTGGATTTGCACTCAGATATCTCCACTTACAGGGCCAGCACCCTATCTACTGCCCCACCAAGAAAGGATCCTGTGAAATCTATTGTGCATATTGTTAAAGTAAGTGAACTAAAGTCTTAGCATGGAGACTGACTGCAAGCAAACTCAATTAAAGTCCAATAGCAGATGGAACAACAGGGATGACATGGACCTAATCCCTTTGCTCTATGATTTTGATGTCTTTTCAAAGGTCTCTATATTTCTAAAGTTTTCATTCAATGTAGCATGGAGATTGCTTAAGAATTTGATATGGTAGTATTGATCCAAAACTTTGTTCTTAAATGTTTTTTGGTTTATGCTACTTCTGAGCAATTGTGGACAGTAATACGGTCTGTGATAATGACCAAGTTCTAATATAGTTATTGGCTGCGTTCTCCATGATAGCAGAATTCTCTCTTTGTAGTATATAGATTTGTCATCCATTAGTTCAACAAAGCTAACTAGCTTTTGATGTATAAGTCAAACCACCAAGTCATGTACTTTCTGGGAATTTGGTAGAGGCTAAGTTTTAAAGCCCAAAGTGATAAGATGTAGAGCCTCTAATATTTTCCTTGAATAATCTATTTGTTTGTTGTTCAGTTGTTTTAGTCATGCTGGACTCCCCATGACCCCATTTGAGGTCAAATGCACTTGAATGGTTTTTCCACTTATTTCTCCAGTTCATTTTACAGTTGAGGAAACTGAGGCAAACAGGGTTAAAAGACTTTCCAAGGGTCATACAGCTAATAAGTATCTGAGACTAAATTTCAGTTCAGATCTTTCTGACTCCAGGTCCAGTCCTCTATCCGTCATACCATCTAGCTGCTGAATAACCTACATTGATCTCTAAATTTGGGTTCCTGAAGGATAGACTTTCTTTAGTGTTGGGTGACAGTGACTCAGTCCTAAATTCCATCATAAACAAGTTTATTTGCATGAAGAAATCCACATGACTTACAATTTGTTTGTGTTTATTTTTCAACAAGTTTTGTGATTTCATGTGACTGTTGTCCATGTGGGAAGACCTTTTGATTCCACTCACGAATTTTAGCAATTTCATGGACTCCATATGGTGGTGGTTCAATCCCTGATCATCTCATGCCTGGACTATTTCTGTGGTTGCTTTCTTGACCTCAAATCTCTTCCCCATGGTAGTTCTTTCTCCATTCAGGTGCCAAAAGGATCTTTTTGAAGAACAGAGTCCTGTCACAAGCTCAATCCAGCCTGGAAGACTTCTGGAAAATGAAATTATTTCTGAATCTCCATTCTAGGGGTTTATTTGCTAACTATGTCCTGGAGAGACCCCACGGGATAATCTATTAGCTCACAAACTTGGAACTCTGCAAAGGATAACCTGGGTCTTTGAGTATGTAGAATCCAGAGATCTCAGATAACCCACCAATGTACTGCTGGACTAACCTAGGTACCACTGGTTTATTTATCATGTTGTCTAGGTCGACCATCCCCATTCCATCTCCAGGAATGCTTCAATATCAGATTAAGTAAACTATATGTAAAGCTTTCTTGGTTGAGAGATAGAGACCAGACCCAGGATTTCACTAGTGAGGAAAATCCTTCCCTTAATATAGGTTGGCATCTTTTCTGTGAACTTAGTCTTAAGACTGTTACCCACAGTTGATAGAACACCAGCCCTGGAGTCAGGAGTACCTGAGTTCAAATCCAGCCTCAGACACTTAATAATTACCTAGCTGTGTGGCCTTGGGCAAGCCACTTAACCCCAATGCCCAGCAAAAAAACTAAAAAAAAAAGACTTACCCAGAGCATTGAGAAGGTGTCACACCACCAGTCAGGTCTTCCTAGCTTCAAGGTCAGCACTCTACTACTCTGCCATGCTGCCCTTTCAGACTCTTGGTCTAAAGGTTTAAAAATGGTACAGTTTGACTAACTAACTCAGGAGAAGCAGGAAAAAAATGGAAAATCTAGTTGGAGATTTACACAGGAAATCCAGTTCTCCCAGGGTCTCCCAGCCACATGCCTTCACTCCTTGGCGTTCCCCCATCAAGGCAGCTTAGCGGCTGCTTCTTTCAATTTAGCTCAATGCATTCCCAGCTGCTCACTAAATTATAACCTCTAATAAACTTCTAGGAGAATTGTGAAAGCATGTAAAAAAAGAGAGAGATTCCCTGGCCAAAGGATAGTGAGAATTCTGGAGGATTAGTACAGTAGGATGAACAAACATCCGTGGGTTTTGCAGACTATCTGCTATTCTGCGTAAGTTCCCATGAACTATAAACTCCTATTGCTATTTCATCCCTCTTTCCCTGAAACTAATTTATCTTTTCCTAAACAATTTACTTGTTGTTGGTCTAAAGATCCGTATCACTGATTTGCCTGTAAATATGCTCACACGCTTTCTCTCTCTCTCTCTCTCTCTCTCTCTCTCTCTCTCTCTCTCTCACACACACACACACACACACACACACACAAACATACTCACATAAACATAGCTGTCTCTCTGACCCAGAATATAGTTATCCATGGGATGGGGCTCACCTATCATATGATGGTCCACAGCATGCATCAGACAGAAGGAGTCAATAGGGACTTTTCTAGTTTCTGGTACTGGGACCATTAACATTCCTCCATGGGCCATCCCTGCCTCTCCTTCTCATGAACACACTGAGGCAAAGCATAGACCTGGGTTAGCATTTCTTTCTAGTAGAGCTGAAAGTAGCACATATCAGCTGAAATTTGGAGAAAGAGCCAGGTTCACAAGGCCAGCAATGACCATTTCCCCTATGCTGGCATATCCTCTAGATGGAGTTGGGGAACCAAGACCCACAAGATGATGGCATGCCAATAATTTATAGTCTAAGACATTTTACTTCTTGATCTGTTTCTTTTGTGATAGTGAACCAATATTATAAAAATAAAACTTTGCAGAGTTCATTGTACCACTAAGTCCATATTCTGATCAAGACATAATAAGCAAATACTATGTGGTCATTTTGATAAACTCTATGTGGCAATCTCAATGGTCTAGACACTGAGGACTCTGGGACCTACAAAGCATATTTTGCAATAGCACATTTCTGTTTCGTGTTTCATCTAATACCCCTTTTTGGAATGACTCCTTCTTGGGATTAAACCCCGATTTAGTCCAGAGAAATCTCATCATCCCAAGGCATATTATGTTTGATATAATGTTGATTCTACCTTATATAAATGTCTGAGTGGTGATAATCTTTGAATTTATTTCAATTCAACAATTTAATCCAAAAACATGTATTAAGTATATGAAATGATGGGTTGCATGAGGCACTGGAGTTAACAACCTCCCTGCTGTGTTTCCCCTGATTTCCTTTAAGACTTGGCTCAAATCTTACCTTTCAATCTTTTGTGATACTTCTACTTTTCCCTCCCTCCGTTATCCCTCACCATTCATTCCTACTTTCTTCCAGATGACCTTCACCTAATCTGGACACATCCTGTAGAGTGTATCCTGGCTTATTTTAATGTTGTCTCCCCCATTAGAAGTGTAAGATCTTTGAGGTCAAGGACTATGTTTTACTTTTCTTTGTCCAGGGCTTAACACAGTGCTTAGCGTACTGTAGCTTTTTATCACTACTATACTTAATAATAGCACATGCTTAATAAGTATTTAATAATGGATTTTGGAAAAATGAAACAGTCCCTTGCCTCAAAGAGTTACATTTTCCTGGAAAGTGGAGGAAGATGGAATTCAACATGCTCACAATTGAAAAGAGAATATATGATTTAATATGAAGTAATTTTGCTGCTGCTCATTTGCTATCAAACTATTGCCTAGTTAGAGCAAAGATCAAAATTAATGCCAACCTAGGGGAAAGTATGGAAACGGGAAAAATATATGAGACAGGTAATTAAAAGAACTTCAATTTGACTGATTTAAACAAGCTTCTGATATTTAAAAAAATGGGAAATAGAAGGAAGAAAAGGCACCCAGGCCAATTATAAAAAATTTTGTCCAGACACAAAATAGACATACAAGATGTTCTAATAGTCTTACTGTTTAAGTTTTAATAGTTTAAAATAGCATTGACTTTTAAGATATTCTGTATATCAATAGATAAGAGGAGGAAGTCAAAAAAGTCAAGTTTACTGATAACTTTACACTATGAGTAGTTTTTGAGTTAAAAACAATTCTATTCTAAAAACAATGCCCCTTGAGAGGTACCTTTAGGGAATTCTGCTGTGTTTAGCTAGATTGGAAACTTTGTGATATTTTATTGTTCTTATATCCTGGACCCATAATTTCAATTTTCATATGAGTTAACTCTAACAGTGTAAGTTAGCACCTTCTCTGTCTACTCAAGTCAACGATTTATTAAACAATTATTGTGTTCCAAGTACAGTATTAGATAATGGGGATGCAAATAGTAACAAAAAGAAAGATAGTCTTTAATCTCAATGAGTTTATATTCCTTAAAAATGTTTTAGAATTATGTTTTTTAAATTTTAAGTTCTAGTCACTCTTCCTCCCTCCCAGTTCTCCCTCAGTCACCGAGAAAGCAAAAATATGGTATTAATTATATATATGAAATCATTGAAAACAATTTCCAAGTACCATATTGCAAAAAAATAAAGGGAGAAAATTTGTACTCAGAATTCTTGAATTTCCTCTCTGGAGGTGGCTAGCCTTTTTTCCATCATGAGTTCTTTGGAATTGCTTTTGATCAGTATATTGATCAGAGTATCCCAGTCTTTCACATTTTCAATAAATTTCACAAACAACATTATTGTTACTGTGCACCATGATTTCCTGGTTCTTCTTACTTCACTTTGCATCAGTTCTTGTAGATCTTGCCAGGTGTTTTTTTTTTCTGAAACCCTTGCCTTTGCCATTTCTTATATTGCAATATACCACTACTTGTCCAATCATTCTCCAATTGATGGATATTCCCTCAATTTTCAATTCTTCACCACCACAAAAGAAGCTGCTATATACAGATCGATCTATTGATCTATCTATCTATCTCTTTCTATCCATCTCTATCTTTCTATCTTTCTATCTATCTATCTATCTATCTATCTATCTATCTATCTATCTAGATCACTTTTCTTTTTCTCTTTACTCTTTTTGGAATATAGACCCAGTAGTAGTATTGCTAGATCAATTTTATACAATTTTATAGCCCTTTAAATAAAATTTCATATAGTTCAAGCTGTTTATATTCTGATAGGGGAAGAAAGATAAAACATATAAGGAAGCTGAAAAGTGGAGTGATGGAAAGAGAAGAATACAGTGGGAAAAGTAGTCTCAAGAATGGAATTTGGAGAAGAAAGAATGAATAAAACTAGTTAGCATGGGCCTACCTTAACATGTAGCTTCTGGAAGAAGGGGCTTCAAAGCACAGGGAAGAGATCCTCCATGATGAGAATGCTGCTGGGACATGGGAGAGAAAGATGTCCAGAGAGAGCCCAAAGCTCAAAGAGATATTATGTGACTTATCCAATATGTGTCCAAGGTGGGAGAGGAACTCAAATATTCTTGAATTTGAGAAAGGTCCTTTGTCTCCTGCATCACTGCACTCTCTCTCTTCAGGATTTGATCAAGTTAAAGACTGAGTGGCCTAGGACCCTGTTATGGTTTTTGAATATTCACTATTCAGTAGATAACATTTATAAAATGTTTTAAACCCTACACAATGCTTAACATATATTATCTCTTCTGGTCCTCATAACAACCCTAGGAAGTACATACCCTTATTATCCCCATTTTATAGACTAGGAAACTGATGCTAAAAATCATTTTAATGACTTGTCTAGGAACTAGAGAGCTTAAAGACCCATGCAAATTCAGCTGACCCATTGTGTCAACTTGCCTCATTTCCTGCACTGGACAAAGTCCAAAGAAAAGTCCCTTGTTGCTGCCAGATTCCAGTCAGAGTTTAATACTGAACACTCTCTTCCATCCTTGGACTGGCCTCTTACTGAAAGTATCACAGCTTTGTAGAAGATGGATAGCTCCTATGAGAAGTGTGCCCTATGCCAACTCAAACCCCAATGTGCTTGGGAATTGGGAGGCCAAAGGTGGGGAAGGGGAAGTATTTAAATTAACCAAGTGGTAAATGTGGACTTTTTTGGCTCCATATTGGACTCTGAGTCATAATTTGGGACCAAAGTAGAGTTAGTCAGTCAATGACCATTTACTAGGTAACTGATAACAGCTGGAGATGAAAACAATTTCTGTCTTCTAGGAGATCATATTTTTTAGGGGTTTTTTTGCAAGGCAAATGGGGTTAAGTGGCTTGCCCAAGGCCACACAGCTAGGTAATTATTAAGTGTCTGAGACCAGATTTGAACCCAGGTACTCCTGACTCCAAGGCCGGTGCTTTATCCACTACGCCACCTAGCTGCCTGAGATCATATTTTTAAAGGAGAAAATAATGAATACATAATTAATTTTTAGACTTTTTCAGGCATGTTTGACTCTTCATGAACCCATTTGGGGTTTTCTTGGCAAAGATACTGGAGTGCTTTGTCATTTCTTTCTCCAGCACATTTTACAGATAGGAAACTGAGGCAAACAAGCCACTTAATAAGATTAAGTGACTTGCCCAAGGTCACCCAGCTAGTGGGTGTCTAATGTCAAATTTGAACTTCTGTCTTCCTGACTCCTGGCTCTTTGCTTTATTCTCTGTAACTACAGTAAATAATTAGATATATACAAAATATAGACAGAATAGATCAGAAGTCATCCCAGGAGAAGGCAGTAATAGTTGGAAGAAACTGGAGAACAATCTTTGTAGAAGGTGGAGTTTGAGCAGAATCTTGAAAGATGTCAGTAAAACCAGATGGTAGAGATAAAGAGTGCGAACATTCTAGGTAAGGAGGATAGCTAGTGAAAAATCAGAGAGCTGGGAGATGGAAAAAGAGAGATCATAGATAAGGAACAGCAGTGGTAGCTAGATTTCCCAGAATATGAAAGACAATAAAATGTAAAAAGACTGGACAGGAAGGAAGGGCTATGTAGCAAAGGGCTTTAAAAACCAATCAGAAAATTTTATTTTTGATCTTGGGGGTAATAGGGAGCCAATATAGTTTATTGAAAAGTGAGGAGGAAGCTGTATGTGAGAGGGACAGATTTTTCCTTTAATGAATGTTACTTTGGCAGTTGGCAGAAGGACAGCCTGGAATATTTCTTGCCTAGATGAGGGCTTTTGCTCCATGACAGCCACTCTTCTTCAATCTTGTCCGTTTGTTGGCCACCACAAAGCATCCTCCTTCCTCCCTTGCTCTGCCATACAGATTCTTTCTTCCCTCAGTTGGCTGCCTACACTGCTCTCCCCACCCCTACTCACTGTTAGTTCTTTGCTAGCTTAGTCAAATCCTGACTTATGAAGATGTGTTTTTTTAAAAAATCAGATAAAGTGGGGATAATTATTTCTTTATAAAAGAATCCTCTGCTGGGTGATAGGAGGTATGGCATCCATCCATCAATCAACTAACAAGCATCTATTAATCCTTTTGCTTTTTGTCACATACCTCACTAAGGTGCTGGGGATCCAAAGACAGAAATTAAACAGTATCTGTCCTTGAGCTATTTATATTCATTCGGAGAAAACAACCTGCACAAATATCAGTAATTATATACATATATGTACTTCTGTACATAGGCAAGGTGATTTTGAGGAGAGTCAACGTAGTGGATTGGGTGGAAGACTGACTCCAAAGCTGGTCTCAGATAGTACCAGTTATGTGACCCTAGGCAAGACATTTGATCTCTATCTGCCTTAATTCCTTCATATGTAAAAGGGGGATAATATTACCACCTACCTCCCAGTACTGTGAGGATCAGAAGAGATGGTATTTTAAAGTGCTCTAGATAGAGCACTAGATAGAAATATTAGTTCTCTTCTTCCTCCTCCTTTTCCTCCTCTTTCTCTTTTTTTTCTTTTTATTATGATAGCACTTGACCTAGATGAGTTTCATCACACCAACACATTGTGATATATTCAAATCTGGATTAAGGAAAAAAACATTGCCTGATATGGAAGGCATTTCCAACCATCAAAAAAGAAAAGTAAACAGATCAAGTATGGGGTAAAAGGTCAATGCATCATAGTGGATAAAGAGCTGAGCTAAGAGTATGAGAGATCTGAATTCAAGTTTTATCTGTATGTACACGTATTGGCTATAAAACATTGGGAAAAGTCACAAGCAACTCTAAGACATCAGGTAGATAGTTGATGCTGATGTTTATTGGAAAAGGGAATTTCCTCACCAGAAACTCCATATACTAATGAAATTACAGGTCGAGAAACACACACACTTAAGAATTGGCTCTAATAAAATGTATAGCAGGACATGGACAAGAGACATGGACAATGAGTAGACATACATAGATTGATATTTGCGTCATAGGATCATAAATTAGAATTGGACATTGGAAGCCATTGAGTCTAACCCCCTCATTTTTCAACTGAGTTTTTTTTTTGAGGGACTAAGGAATAAAGTGACTTTTCTAGGTTATACAGTTGGCATGTATTTGAGGTAGATTTCAAACTTCTTGGCTTCAAGATCAGGAATACCTCTACATGATTGGGGGAGTGGGCATACACACTGTTAAACTCACTGATCTAACAAAGATCAGGGTTTGAAGAAGCCATCTGAGAATCTCTGGCTTCCACCTCTTCCACTTCTTCCCATGCCCAGCATCCTTATTCAAAAAATCAAGCCGTGAACAAGTCAATCAGGGGAGTGACTCATGTTGCTAAATAGAGGCCTGGCTTATTTCTAAGGTTTAAATGAAAACAGTGTGAAGTAAACATGTGTTAAATATTAGCGAGTTTTTTGTGTTATTGGGAACATGTTGGCACAACACAGACAATCAAGATTGGAGGAGTAGCAATTTATAAACCAACGTGCAAATTGCAGCTTCTGGCAGGAGTTGATCTTTACTGCTTTCCTTCTTTTTTTTCTTACTATTATAGTGATGTCTGAAAAAGGCTCATCCCAAAGCCTTGAAGAAGGAACAACAAACTTTACACAATCTCCCCCCCCCCCAAATCTTCTTTCATCTGCACAATTCTGTAATCTGAGTATCCCCTAAGGATCTCCAAATCCCCATTCTGACTCTGGGGGCTCTGCCAGATGTTTGGGAATTGCTTAAAGAAAAAGACTCTTTGCTCCCCAAAGACAGGAATTCAGAGTAAATCCAAGGTCTATCATCTGAAGTCAAAACAAATCCTCCATGACTGTGCTCTGTTATTTAAAGCTTTTATCTTCAGGTGTCCAGCTATGCCTCTCTTGGATTAAATTGGAGGTGAAAGAGAGTCTCTGAGTCATAAGGCTTTGCTTTCTGGAGACAAAAACTCTTTTCAGAAAGTATGGTTCTGCTGTCCTGTCCATCAGAAGCCTCCTTTAGATTTCCATTGGCCCCTGTCTTTAGCTCCTACAAAATGGTTCTGCTTAGTCAAGGCCAAAAGCCTGGGATGACCTGGAGATAAGGCATTGTGCTGGCCAGGAAGCAGTGGGAAAGCAAGATGCTTCACTTCTTACAGTTTAGTGTTACAGGTTTACTTGAATGCAGGAAACCAAACTGTAGTTAGAGGCACAGCCAGACCCGGCACCCTATTGATACTATTGCATCAGTTTCATTAAGAACTAGCTTATAAATGATAGCGACTTAAATGAATAATAACTGACATTCAAAAGGTGTTTTATAGTTTGCTAAGTGCTTTATATTTATCTCATTTTATTCTTAAAGCAATCCTTTACAGTAAGGATAGAGAATATAATTATAATTTCATTAGTTCAGGGAACTCCTTCTATTAGCATAGGTCACCACATTCTCTATAACTTATATTCTTAAAAAGTTGTCCAGAAGAGAAGTATCGAATACTTGCGTGTGCCTTGAAGTAGATTAAAATGTATATGGGAAATATTAAAGAAATAAAAACATAATACAATATAAATATTAGCATTATGTGGTTTTCTAAGTCACTATCTAGAGATGCTAGGTGATAAAGTGAACAGACTTGGAGTCAGGAAGACTTGAATTCAAATCTAGCTTCAAATACTTAAGGCTATGTGACCCTGGGTAAGTCACTTAAACCTGTTGACCTTAGTTTCCTCATCTGTCAAATGAGTTACAGAAGAAAATGGCAAACTACTCCAATATCTTTGCCAAGAAAAACCCCAAAATGGGGTCACAAAAACAAGAACATGACTGAAATGAGTCAATAACAGCAAAGTCAATATATCACTAATAGGATCCTTATCTATGATTTGGTGGCATCTGTTTCTAGTTTGACACTACTATTCTCGAACACTTTGCTCAGGGCCACATACCCTAAGCGTCAGAGGCAAGCTCTGGGTCTAGAACAGTTCCTGAGCCACTATTCCATGCTGAAAAATAAGTCCTACAGATATTATCATCCCTGATTAATAGAAGAAACTGAAGCTCAGAGATGCTAAGTGATTTGCCTGTGGTTACACAGCTGGTATGGGTTGGAGGTTGGATTCAAACTCAAGTGTCTCTTTACCCTAGGGTCAATGCTCTTTTCAATCTACCGTGTTGCTTTTCAATGTGATTATAAAGGAAATAGGTTTCTTCTGTTGTGAAATCAAAACTGTCTTTGCCTTCTGTGTACTCTGCTCTCACTGAGTACTTTGGCTAGTTCATACCTTTATACTTAGCTAAACAATTTGGCCATGTTTCTCAGTTTTCCTCCTTCCTTTATGCTGCCAGACTTTTGCAACTAAAGGAGACTCCAATATCTGTCTACTGAGAGCCATTTCAACATGGAATAATAAGAAGAATGTTTATAATGTTCTTGAAAAAAAAGAGAAATGAACATAACAAGTTTTCAATTGATATCATTTAGTATTATTTGAATTACTTTTGGACAAAGTCCCTGAAGTTTCTTTGTACTGAATTTGTAGTTACTACAAAGACAACAAGTCTTTCAGCAACTTACACAAACTGGTAGAAATTAATCAAAGAAAGTTGGGCAGAATCATTTCTACAGGGACAATTTAAAAGATCTTGTTCTGAACCACTATTTCTTTTCTGAGAGTTTATCTTGAAATAGTCTCACTATCTCTCTACCACACTAAAACAATAAAGCATTTCATTATGTGTTTTCAAGTCACAAAAGGTCCAATGGCTCCCCATTACTGATAGGCTTAAATCCAATATTCTTAGTTTGGCATTCAAGGTCTTCTACAAAGTATCCCTAAAATACATATTCAATTTTCTGTCTTGTTATTCTTCCATAAAAAGTTTCCTGTCAAGTCAGATTGGAATCTTCTTTGCACTCTGAACACATAATTTGTATTCCAAATTATTTACCTTTGCTAACACTGTCTACCCTTCTGTGAACTCAACTCATTCTTAATGTTCCACCATAAATTCTCTCTGTTTTGAAAGTCTTCTGGAACAACACCAGGCTGAAGTATAGCGATCTCTCCTTACTATGAGCTATGACCTTGACTGTCTTTATTATTTGTCACTTACATGAGACAAGTCTATTGAAGTCTTAGGTTCTAAGCACATAGGTCAAGAATCGAAAAGACCTTGGACACCATTTTGTGCTGTTATTCTATATTGTTAAAGCTGATTTTGTAATGTTTAACATAAATAAGTTCTCTCTTGAAACCTGAACCTTCTTTCCTTTCCCTAAATAGACTCTGCTCCCACTGGGTCCTTGGGCTATTTAATATCCTCACACTTACCTAGTCAATTTGACCATGTTACTCAGGTTTCCTTCAATTAAGTTGCCAGACTTCTGCAATTAAGGAAGAGTCCATCATCTATCTACTGAGAATTATTTCATTTATACAGGCTGAAAAAAATGACACTTTGTGACCCTCTATTTTCCCTGATGCTATTTAATATAGTATCATTATTAATGGCAAAGGCAATTCAATTAAGCAAATATTAACAACTTACTGCATGTAAAGAGAAAGCACTATGGTGAAGCAAAAATAAAAATAGGAATTTCCCTCAGGGAACTAAAAATATACATCGGGAGAAGGAAGATATTTATTAAAATAGATGATGTATAAAAACTAAATACAAATCATTGGATTTCTCCAATAGAGAGCTTGATAAATATTCAGCGTTAGTTGGATACTAGAACACAAAGACATGAATGAAATGGTCCTTGCTTTTAACAAGCTTAAATTCTTATTTATTTATTTATTCTTATTTTGCGCAACTAATGTTTTTATACATTACTAAAACATTCTTGCTTAAGAGTGAACATAATACCCCCTCCCCCCCCAAATATAGACCCGCATGAGCGATAAAGTAAAGGGGAGGGAAACAATTAAAATTAAAAATATTAACAACAACAATAATAGTAATAATAATAATAATAATAAAGTATGGCCAGGTGGCGCAGTGGACGGAGCACCAGCCCTGGAGCCAGGAGCATCTGAGATCAAATCTGGCCCCAGGCACCCAACAATCACCCAGCTGTGTGACACCCCAACCCCATGGCCCTATAAAAACCAAAAAAAAAAGACCCAAAATAAAATAAAAGAGTAATAATAATAATAGTAGGGGCAGCTGGGTGGCAGACAGATCACTGGCATGCATATGTGATGTTTGTCCTTCATTCTTGAAGACCATGACATCAGGGAAGTGAACTGGATTTCAATAAGGGGGTTCTGTGCAGTCCCCAGCCTCACTTTCTCCTCCAGAGCCATCTGGGTGCAGCGGTCAGATAGGAATCAGGACAATTGGAGATGGCGCTGGATGCCAGACAAGTAGGATTAAGCGACTTGCCCAGGGGCACGCAGCTAGTAAGAGTTAAGCATCTGAGACTGGATTCAAACCCTCATTCTCCTGACTCCAAGACGAGTGCTCCATTCAGTGCACCACCTAGCTGCCCATATACATATGTCAACTGTATACAAAAGGAAAAGACAGTGTCAGTGGGGAAGCACTAGTAGTTGGGGGGGAGAATTAGGAAAGGTCATTTTAAGGAGGTAGATTGGAAGCAGCAATGACTGTTGTAGATCAAGTTTTATGAAGTCTAATATACTAGTCCTAATTTTAAATAAATCAACAAAATTCACACCAAGGTATAAATTCATTTAAAATTTCATAAAGAGTATTATAAAGAATGTTAGCTGAGTTCCTGAATGAGGTTTCCAGAACATTGCCACATATAAAATTAAAGCTTAGTAATAAATGGTTTTCACCATTCCTTGAATCAAACAATTTGCACTTATAAATCCTTGCCTCTTAGGGAGAAGAGTAGATGAGAATGGTCTTTCAAAGAGTACAAGAAAAGATCCTGAGAAAAGAGGGTCCGATCCAAGCTATCAAGCTAAGGAGTTAGGAGAACGTCATTTTCCATCAAGGCATACCTAATTCAAGACTAGGATAAAGGAAATCAAAGGAATGTGGAAGAGTGGTCTAAAGTCAAGGAAGTCAACATGGAGTCAGAACATCCCTAAGAGGAAGCAGTGACAGGAGAGTTTCTACCACCCAATCTCTCCTCCTAATTTTCTTTTATGGTGGGATTGTAGAATAGAAGGTATTGCATTTTTTTTCACTGTATCAGAACGCTTCCCTTTCCCTGTAGTATCTATACCTAGAATTTAAATCTGTAGTTTGGTAGGGGAAGTTGTTTCAATGGTCCTGCTAATTCTATGTGTGCACCTTGCATCCTGGTTCCCATGCCCTCTTCTTATGTCCATTTCCCTGCAGATCAACCAGATACTAAAAATGGGACAATCACAGCATTAGAGAATCAAAAAAATCTCAGAAATGAAGGGGAACCATTTAGTCCAAGTTGTGGCTGATTAGAACTACTCTACAACAAAATATAAACTCATTGGGTACAGGTACTATTTTGATTTTGTCATTGAACCCCCAATATCCCATATTACCTGAAGCAGAGAGAATTTAAAAAGTAATTATTGCATTGAATTAGTTAATATCACCAACAAATGGTCATCTAGCCTTCCCTAGGAGAGCTCCAATATTGAAAAAATCCCTGTATCCCAGAATAATTCATTTGGATTTTGCATAGCATTCATCATTAGGAGGATTCTGTTTGCATCAAGTGAAAATTTATGTTATCTAATTCTGCTTCTAGTTTTGCTCTCTGGGATGAACTAAAACAAATCTGATCCCTCTTCTATGACATTCCTTTAAATACTTAAAGACAGGCATCAAGTCCCTTCTAAGTTTTTCCTTCTCTTGACTAAACATCCACAGATTCCATTGATCCCTGTTTGGCAAGGACTTTCTTCCCCATGGCATCTGCTTGTCAATGTGCTTCTTCAAATGTATTTTCCAGAACTACAAACAATAATGCAGGTGTGATTTGAACAGGACAAAACACAGCAGGTCTGGAACATACTTTGTTCTCAATGCTATCCCTTTTTAACCTGGTCTAAAATTGCCTCAACACTTTTGATGAACTATTGACCTGTGGTAGACAAAAATATTCAGATGTTTTTCCACAAGAATTGCCGATGATCCACGACTCAAAAGGGTTAAGAATTCCGTATGTAATATGAACATCTTCATTTTACAGATTAGGAAACTAAAGCTTAGAGTGAGTCTAGCTCAAGGTCACCTATGCAGTTAATGATACAGTCAGGATTAAATTCAGGTTGAATGAAAAAAAACCCAATATTCTTCCAACTTTCTATTATATTCAACAGAGAGTTAGAAATGGGGAAATGGAGACGTGGGATGGGGAGCAATTTGGGACAATGTGGCCCAATTTCTCCTGCTCTCCCAAGTCTTGCCCCACACCAATGGCTCCTCATGCCCTCCTTGCAGGCCTTGTTAATAAGGTATACCTCCCTGATCTTGGCAATGGCAAAAGACTTTGTCAGCAACACAATTTGTTTCCCTTCATTTTCAAGGAAAAATAAGAGCTGATGCTTTTGGCTCAAGCTCTCAAATCAGAATTGCAAAAGCCATTTGGGCCTCCTCTCTACTGTAACCAGCCAGCTTGGCAAGTGACTCCACCCAGTGCCCCCCTTAAAATAATTCCTCTGGTGAACCAGATCCATCAACGCCTTTTGATTCCTGAAATCTAAAACCATCCCAAATATATTTTTTAGCAGATGAGAAGCTTTGCAAAATTATGGCATGCCAGACGGGTTTAGACAATTCATCTGGTATGTTGAAGCTAATTAGACATGCAACATAAACACGGCCATGATAAAAATGTACGGCAAAAGCATTGCACAAACAAGATGACTGTAAGGCCCTTCAGCTGACAAAAATGTTTAAAAAGAAACAAGACGACGCCAAAATTTTTCTTCTAAAGCTCATTTTTTTTAAAGAGGAAAGTGTGATATCTTTAGAGTGAGCCAAGTTACCCAAAGGCTTGCTGTTAAATAGTGAATAACCCAAGTCAAACAAGGGACGATTGGGAGCTTGAGGGGGAAGATGGTTGGCTCTGACTGTGTCTTGTTTCACTTGGCTGGAAGACTGTTAACCTTTCTTGAAACTTGGCTTTTTCTGGCTTTTGTCTCACCTTGCATAACTATTTGGCTTGAGGATTTCTATACAAGCCTCTGGTTGCTGAGCAGTTTTCTCTTGCCTGTTATGATGAGCAAAGGAGAAATCAAAATTTTAAAATGTCAATACCCTTTCCCCTATATGACTGACATTTGCTAAGCTCTCCTATCAGATGATCCAAGAGTAGAATAAGGATTAGACAACCTTTATTATTTGTCCATTCATCTATCCATCCATCTATCCATCCATCCATCCACCCACCCACCCACCCATCCACCCACCCATCCATCCATCCATCCATCCATCCATCCATCCATCCATCCATTCCTTGGCTTGGTACTTAGAAGACCCGTGTTGGAATTCTGACATTTATTGTTAGATTCTCAGTTTTCATCAAATAATTAGAAATAATAATACTTGCTCTACCCTCTTTGAAAGTTGTTATGAGGAAAGTGATTTGTAGACATGAACCTGCTATGATGCATCAACTGATCAATGAACAAGTATACATTAAGCACCTACTAATGCACATGCTAGGCACTGTACCAAAACAGAAGAAAATAGTTTTTGATCTTGAGTCACTCTCTTCATATAGAGATGGTGACATGTACATGCATGTGTGTTGAGTAAAATGTCAACAGATTTGAGATTTAAATCATCAGTGAGGGAGATCCCAGAGAACTCCCTTTATTAATATAGAGCTGCCCCTTCTTTTCACCTCTGGGTTGTGCTTTGCACATAGTAAGCTCTTATTAAATTCTTTATAATGAATTATTCATTTGAATTTTAGAGAGTTTCCTACAAAGAAGGTTTTACATGGCTTGTCTAAGGTCACAAGTCGGTATATATCTGAGGCAGAATTGGAACATAGTTCTTCCTAACATCAAGGCTGCTTCTCTATCTGCCACATAATGCTGCCTTCTGTAAAGAATATGTGAAAAATAGATATGAGCTCTCTCGTGAAGAAGAGAAGAGAAGTAGAAAGTGAATTCTTATCCTTCAGTGGGATCTGGTCCCACTTGGAAAGTGTCCAGTTTGGAAGTCCCTGGCATAGTCTTCAGGAATCCAGGATTATCGCCATGCCATGATGATATCTGTGAGCCTGTTGTCCAAGGACCAAACTAGTTAAGATTGGAGAGTCTTCTTACCATATTGGCCACAGGCAAATTATGGGTTTTTTTCCTAAGGCAACTCACAAAGACTGCCTACTGATCAAGTGAGATACTTGCAAAGCAGTTAGCACAGAGTTTGTCAAAAGCAGTTCAGCTGCTTAATTCTTTTCCCTCCTCCACATTATTGAGGCCCACTAGGGTTATGAACAACCTCAAAGGGAGGACTCACACTCATGAAATAATGGCTTATGGAAACAAAAGAATGAAATAATCTCTTTGGCATAAGGGATAGCTCAAGCTCAAATGACATACAGGAGCTTATCTAGTAGGGAAGAAAAGAAGACACTCCTCTATGTAAGTATAATAAAAAGAAAGCATTATGAATGATCAAACCAGTAAGCACTCTAGAACTTCAAAGAATGGTGAGGCTTCTAGTTGGCTTATCATAGAAGGCTTCAGGAAGGATGAAATTTTCAGTAGAGTTTTGCAAGAAGGGTAGGTAGTGTGGACAATTTGAGAGGGCATTTCAAACGTCAAACATGGTCCAAGTTGAGTCTGCTGATGCCAGACCATTAGGTAAAATTCCCATTGGAGAAGTCTTTCCTGGGCCACCCCTATAGGTACCTGGCCAAACCCCTATTTGTCCTAGATGTCTATAGGCATCTGATACTAACTAAAATAAAGGAAAAAGCTATATCTATGCTTCGTTCCCACAACTTCCCATCCAGATGGGATCATAGATTGGTCGGGGAAGATACTGCCTTTAGTAAACGCTTCTAGTGGCCACTCTAGGGAGGACTTTCAAATCCTAAGAATTTATTTGCAGGCACCAATAAAAGAGCAAAGTAGCTAAGGTTATACAAATGAGGCTACAAAATGTCAACTTAGGGAAGAAACTACTTTGGGTAAACTTAATGAAGTACTGATCCATCTCTCTGTTTCTGTCTCTTTCTATCTTCTGTCCTCTCCCCCTCCCTTCTCTTCTCAGGATTGTACTGTGCAACAGAGGGACACTAAACTAGTACCTCCAGCTATGGACAAAAATGATGAGCTCAGGAAGTCCAGGTAAAAACCAGTCCAGAAAAGTGAGTTCATCATGATCTACCTCCTTACAAGCATTTGGTCAGCTAGGCTTGCTTCAATAGTCCTTCCCCTTCCTTTCATTTACTAAACAATAATAGAGATTTACAGTAGCATTTCCTTCTCAGTGAAATCTTTTCAGCTGTCACTGGCCCACAATTGGGAAATTGGGGGTGGGGAGGTGATCTAAAAGTTCAGAACACATTTAAACACAATGGCCTGCAGGCTTCCATGTACTTTGCAGTTTAGTTAATTCAACAAAAGTTGAGTCTAAAAATTCTGATTCTAAATGAACCCATTATATATTTATGCTCCAGACTTTGTTTAAAAACAAATGGAAGCCCAGGGAACTCAAAACCACCCAGAAAGGAGAAACAATATCATTAATGTCATAAAAATATATTGAGGGTGACAAAGAAAAATAGATTTGGGGAGGTATGAAAAACTCCAAAGTATGACTCACAGAGGCCCACAGCCTTTATGCGGAGGCAAAATATCCTGAGACTGCTATTTGGTTTGGGAGATGGACTTATGCTTCATGAGGCTTCTAGTAGTGGGGTTAGAATGCCATGGAGAAACCAGAAATTTGACAGAGTAATGCCATTTTAAAATTCAAAAGCAAATCAAAAGTCATTTATTGAGTATCTACTCTATGGAAGAAAGAAAAGACCTTATAGACATGAACACAACAACGGACAAGAACGATGCAAATGGGTACCCAAAAAATTTTGCAAAATACATTTGCAAAAATTTCTCTAGTATGATACCTTTTTGGTTAGAAAGCCATGTTCAAGGTTTTTATCTCCATGTGGACAGGTCTGCTATGTAGGAGGTGGGAACATGTGTAGATCCAGTCATGTTTATTAGCAGTGCTGTCAAATAGAGGGAAATGAGTAAACAAACAATAACAAAGACCAGTTTCAAATGCAGATGCTTCTGTAGAATCACCTGGGTTAGAATGATAGGCCACATGGTGAGAATTTTATTTAGAATGCTGTTTCTCAAATTTTCCTAATTTGAAATTTTCTAGTCTTCCAAATTTTTTTCAACCTGAATGGAATTTCTGATGATGGATGTGGTCATGGTGGTGGTGGTGGTGGTGGGGAATCATTTAAGAGGTTGGTATGACTTTGCAGAGTCTGCTGCAGTGTTTCCACACAAAGAAAGTAAAGAATTAGGCTATTAGGCTAGGACACATAGAAGCTCTTAATCTTCTTCCCACAGGGCTGGCATCGCAAGGCTTTAAAATGGGAATATCTCTCTACAAGGAGATGGATGGTTGTCCTTGAAGAAAATAGGGGAAGCATGGCAAAGTAGAAAGACCAATAGACCAAAGACCAATAGAAATCAGTGGAGACAGACACAATCTCACTTTAGCCATTTACCCTGTGTGAACTTTCTCCTCCCTGGTCTCAGTTTCCTCACTTATAAAAAGGGAGTTGGAGGATAAACTAGATAATCCTTACCCTTCTAGTGGTAACTGGTCCTCACCACTGAGGTCCACCCTCAGTTTTGAATCTCACAACCTTTTAGTATCAGTCCTTTGTGAACTTAATAATAGGTGACATTAATGAAATATTTTAAAGTTTACAAAATTCTCTGCACATATTATCTCATCTGAGCCTAAAGACAATTCTGGACAGTAGCTGTTTCAGACAGCATTGTTCCATTTTTTAAAATTAAAGAAATAGAGGCAGGGAGATTACCCAGTGATAGGGTTGAAGACTTGAAGCCAGGTCTCTCTGAACTCCAAGGCTAAGTCTCCTGTGACCATAACTCACTGCCTAGAGGAAGTAACTGGTGGGTGATATCAATCAGTAAACAACCATTTATTGAGCTTCTTCCACATTTCAGGAATGGTACTAAGTGCTAGGGATACATTCACAGAGAATGAAGCAATTTATAATTGTGTGAAGCCTACAAAGAGATGAACAAGCCATTATAGAAATCGTTCCTTCCCAAGAGTGAATAACTTGAACTAGAAACCAAGAATTAATTGATGTCCCTTTGGGTTGCAAAGAGCATCCCTTTTAGGAGATGATGGTGATTGAGTATGTATCTCATCCTCAACAAATAAGAGTCAGAAGGAAAGTTCAAGGTCATCAATCCATACCTGGACAAGAATCCATTTTTGACATGCTTAATAAATGATCCTCCATCCTTAGCTTGAAGATCCCAATGGTACTAGGTGACCTCCCAAAGAGCCCATCATTCCATTATTGGTGAGCGGTAATTGGCAGGAATGTTTCTTGCTTCTCCAGAGCCCAAATTTACCATTTTGCAACTTCCATTTATTTCCCCCCATTAATTTTCTCCTCTGGGACTAAGAAGAAAAATCTAATCTCTCTTCTAGGTGACAACCTTCCTAATCTTTGAAGGCAACAATTAAATTCTGTCTAGGTCATGTCATTTCTAGCTGAAACTTGCCAATTTTTTTTGACCAATCCCCATATGGCATTGTCTCTAGCTTTCTTTCTATCCTAAAGAGAATATATTGGGAAAGAAAAGAGGATGGATCCTGCATATGTTAGCAGCCTCTAATGAGGGAAGCTTTCTTCTCTCCTTGAAAAAAAAAAAACAAGCCATGCTCCATAAGCTTGTTCCAATCACTCTTATTTTTTCAGTTGTTTTCCTTTTTGTTAGTCGTAGTTTTTGCCGTCTCTTTTATAATTGCACACAGGAGAGGAGAAATCTGCACAAATCTGGTTAGCTAGCTTCAAGGTCTCCCGGTCAGGAATATGGCTCTCCAGTAATATTTTAAAGGAAACATTACTTTCTTCAATTATAAATAGAGGTCACAGCAATTTCTGCCCAGACCCCTAAATGTTTTATGATGTTTTTAATGAAAAAAAGGCAAAGGAGCCAGATCTTCTATATATCACAGGCACCGTTGCAGCAAAAAAATTATAATAAAATCTATGTACTCTACTTCATTTTCAACTGGCAATGAATCTATTGAAAATGTAGCCATTTATTATGTGGCTCATTTCTTACATGAGTTCAGGGAAACCTCTATGGGAAGGGCACCTGCCCAGAAGGTGGACTGTTACTACTGATAAGAACAGTCTACTCTTGCAGCCTTATATCACCATTGCTTAGCACAGCACCTCACACATAGACGTTTAATAAATGCTTGGGGAATTGATTTGGCATGTCAAAAAGGTCTTTCCCTCTCTCTTCATTCTCTCCCTTTCTCTTTCTTCCTTCCTTCCCTTAAATTTTTGATAGAATCAATATATTATACACATCTCCTTAATCAGATTTTATTGTATTGATTTTTACAAAAGTAGTTGAAAAAATTTGGTTAGAACCGATATCCTTTTCAAAGTGTTTCTTGGACACACAAAAATTTCAGAATCCTGGATTCTTAGAATTGGAAGGAGCACCATTTTCAACAAAGAATTCCCATGATAGATAATATATCTGCCAAGTGGACATTCACTTTCTGCTTCAAGGAGGGGGACTTGCTATCTTTTGAGGCAACCCCTTCTACTTTTGGGTAGGAAACCTTTCCTAACTCCAGAAATTGCCTCTGCAACTCCAGCCCACTTCTCCTTATTCTGAGCCATATGTCAAATAGAACAAGTCCCAACCCTTTCAAATATCTGAAGGCAGCTAGTAAGTTCCTCAGAATCTTCTCCAGTCTAAACACTCTTCATTTCCTCCAAATGATTATCATGTCCTGCACCTAAGATACATAATTGTTTCTTAAAGTAAGGGAATTTGGAACTATTGAGTGTCGATTACTGAGATTGACCAGAGCTGGAATTTCCCAAATTGAATCAATGATTTCCCCTTCAAACTTAGAATCTTTACTCCATAGCCCAGGGGACCCCCTTTTAGAGAGGCCTAGTTCATCCTCTGTTTTCTTGTTTCTTCACATCCCATTCCTGACTTGGACCCCAATTGCTTTCTATTGTCCTTTGCTCACTTTCCTAAAAATTTAGCCTCTTTTTGTTATTGTCATTGTTGAGCAAACTCATTTTTATCTTCTCTTCCTTTAAATTTTGTTCATCTGCCCATTCATTTAGAAATACTATTTATCCATATCATAAATATGCTATTACTTGCTCTTTGGCTCTATACCTAGCTTTCCATAATTATTCAATGATGAGGGGAGATTACTAATGTTTTACTGCTTTATTTTCCTTCTGGTTTCTGAAAATTCTGAAACCATATTTGGGACATGATAATAAACCAGATGATCTCATAGGGCCATGGGTATTCATCATTAGTTTTCTAATGTTTCTAAGTCTGATATGCAAATTATGAATTGTAACTTCCCATGGAGACCCACTCCTTTTCAAATTGAAATGAACCAAAATGAAATGTAAATTTTATAAAGGCAAAAGTTCTGGTGCTGTAGGGGTCCCCTAGGGAGTATCAGTGTGGGCCAACCATTGGAGTAATGCCTAATAACTACTCAGTCCAACAATGATGTTGTTGCTAGTTTGACAATGAAGAAGGAACAAATGAAACAAATCTCTCTCTCTCTCTCTCTCTCTCTCTCTCTCTCTCTCTCTCTCTCTCTCTGTTTCTCAGTCTCTATCTTTGTCTCTTCCTTCAAACCTTCAAAAGAGTCTCTATTGACTCAAGAGGATAAAAATTTCTTACTTTTACTTTTAAAACCTTCTATAGTTTGGTTGCCATTAACTTTTCCAGTCATGTTTCATGTTATTCCTCTTCACCCATTCTATTTTTTTTTGTTTTTTTTAGATTTTTCAAGGCAATGGGGTTAAGTGACTTGCCCAAGGCCACACAGCTAGGTAATTATTAAGTATCTGAGGCCAGATTTGAACTCAGGGACTCCTGACTCCAGGGCTGGTGCTCTATCCACTGCCCCACCTGGCCACCCCCGCCCATTCTACTTTGCAGCCAAAGTAATCTACAAGTTATTCCCTTAACTCTGACCTTCATCCTACATCACACCTTTGAATAAGAGGTCTCCACACCTCAAACACCTCAAATGCCTTTTCCCCCTCCGCCACTAGGAGTCCTGAGCTACCTGTAAGACTCTGACCATTATCATATTGATATTTCCATGTGATATTATCATATTATATGAATGATAAAAGTTCTATAAACATTTATTAAATGTTATATGCCAGGGACACAAAACCAAAAAATACATGTAGTACCTCCATATTATATGTGTCTTTTCCTATTTGGAGAACACTCCCTCCTCAGTTTGATCCCTTAGAATCCCCTAAAGCAAATTTCAACTTCCACCTTTTATTATATGAGGCATTTTTTCAGTTTCCCATCACCAGGTGTTGTCCTTTTTCTCTCTCTCTCTTCAAACTGTTTTCTTCCCTTTACACACACACACACACACACACACACACACACACATACACACACACACTCACTCACACAGATCAGAACTGAACCTGTGATTTTATTGGTATAGGAAATTTCCAGATAAGCCAGCTACCTCTCCTACTGTTGGTCCACACCTTCTCTACCACTTATAATCTTACAGAGTTAATTAGAATATTGACATCTGCAGTTATTTTTTCAAGGTCATCCATCCAGTTTGTGTCAGAGGTAAGGATTTGAACCCAGGTCTTGACTTCTGGCGTCTTTTACTACATTGTGAAATATCGTTAGTATTCACTTATGCTGCGTCACCCAAGGAAGGAAAAGTCCTTGGGGGAAGGGTGTAATTTTATTGTTTTTCTCTTAGTATCTCTAGCATCTAACTCAGTATATTATACATATTGAACTATTAATTAATGCTTTTTCAATTGAATTGAATGAAATTGAGAAAACAATTCACTTCATTCATTCAAGTAATGAGTGGGTATCTGTAATGTCAAAGGTAGTGTCACAAGTCCTTTGTCTGCATATGCAGGGAGGGAGGTACAGGGTCGGACAGGACACATGGCTCCTGATTTTAAGGCAATTACTTTCTAGAAATGGGGCTTACAATCCTCATCATAATTTTTCTTGGCAGGAGCAAGATCCCAGCATAGGAAAGGAACACAAGCTAAAATATTGCAAAAAGGAAAGAAAAATCTCTCTTACCTTCTCTATTCCTACCTGAGCAGGAAATGTGATTAGTCTGACAGCATTTGTTCCTTTCTAGACCAGAGCGATTCTTCTATCTTTGACTCTGGCCATCTTGTAAATTTAATTTCTGATGTTATATTTTGTTTTTTTCCAGGTAACAAAATTCAACATAAATATCTGTAATGTCTAAATATAAGTTATAAGTAGAAGCCCCACCCCCAACCTGAGATTTCTGAGGTTAGAGTTAGACAGTGCACTCTTGTTGGGCATCTGGGCTTGAGTCTTGATTCGCGTGCTGATTGCAAAAGAGACCCACCAGGCACTCACAACGGGCCTTGGAATCAAATAAACCAACAAGTTGGGTTCTGAGACTTCACATCCTGTATATTTGGAGTGGCAGAGTGGAATCAACTTCATTGCCAAATAATTAGAGAATATACAATAAGTGAAAAGAAATTAAGAAATCTCTTGATGAGGGTGAAAGAAGAGAGTGTGATAGTTGGTTTGATATGTACATATATACATATATATATATGTATGTGTGTGTGTGTATATATATATATATATATATATATATATATATATATATATATATATATATGTCTTAGTAATAGGACTCTCAAGGGTCCTAAATTAGACATCATTATGAGAGAACTGTCCTGAACAATCTGGTACTGAAAACACTCTCCCTTCTTGTTTTAGACAAACTGTACTATACTGGGCAAGTTCTGTTAAAAGTTGCTGGTTAACTGATATAGCGTTAACTGGTTAACTCAGGGGCAAGGATTTTTGTATCCATGCGTGACACTTGGCCTCTTTTTCAGTTATTCAATAAATATTTTAAGGATGTGATATAATCAGATATAAAGGTTTGGGTATAGTTTGTTTGTTGGATATGAGAAAACAAAGCCATGGGGTAGCTCAGAAAAGTTGGACAGCCAAGTATTGGCAAGGGGCTTTGTAAAAGGGAATTCTGTCCTGAAAAGAAGTCAGATAAGTCCCAGAATGGCCAGGACACTTCAGAGAAAGAAACTCAGATGAGTATCAAGAAAGTCTAGACTTAAAGTTTTTAGATCAACTGGGTGGTGTGGTTAATGGCATTGGAGACAACAGCTACTTGAGTTAGGTTCTGCCTTTGAGGAATCATTATTCAGACTGGGGAAAGCAAGAGTGGAAATAAAACAAAAATTTATTAAAGGAAGTTACAACACATAGGAAGGGATATTATATATATGTATACACACACACACACACACACACACACACATATATATATAGAGAGAGAGAGAGATAAAAGAGCAGTCAAGTGGCGTTGTATAGAAATTTCAAGCTATATACATATATATATGCATATATATATGCATATATATATATATATATATATATATATATATATATATATATATAAACTGGGACTGTACTACTTTGTGGGAAAAGCACCTATGTAACATGAGGAAGATAAAATAATGATGATAATTTGAGATTTCACTATGGCAATCTCTAGCTAATTGTTATGGAGATGATGGGCAACATCCTAGCCAGAAGGGGATGTTTAGTTATTTTAAACATAGTTTATAACTAAATGGGTTCATTGCAAAAAAGCTGATTTCATAAAAAAATATAAATTAGGGTTACTGCATTTTTTTACATTGCAAAATCTGTTTATTGCATTTCATTTACAGCACAGTCCTGAATTGTGATTTTTTTCCCCTGAATCTCTTATACCAAATTACAGCCTGGCACACTTTTGGTTCTCCTTAATGATCAAGCCACCTGAGGCTCTGCTTATAGGTAACTGCTACATGGAATGTTAAAATAGACAATATACCAAGAAGCCATTTAGCCCATGGGGTTTAATGTTAAATGCTGCAGATGGAGTAATTCACCTTTGAAAGAATGGACCTAGCCTCAATTGGGGTAGTATTGTCTGGCTCATTGAAAAGGGTTGTCTGTATGACTTCACAAGTCTTTGTGTTCTTCTCTGCTCTGTAATAGCAAATTGCCATGATCATTCCAGGTGCATCATAATTAAATCTGAGAGTGAGCCTTTGGAAGACCTGAGTTTGAATCTAAATACTGGAAAACTGAAAGTAAATCTGAGAAATTAAATTTAGAGGGATTACTCTTGATGGTGCTCAGGATGTGGGTTCTGGTCAAACAATATGCCTGGTACTCTGTGCCCTCCATATATGTACACACTGTGAGCTCTACCAGTCATGGCCTCTGCTGGCAATTGACCCCTCACCCAGCCATGGTTCCCCATTTTAATTTTTCCATCCTCAAATTGAAAAGATGGGATATTTATTGTAAGCACCTGGGCCCACCATCTTTAATTCTCATTACCAATTATAGGAATCAGTGGCAAAGGGCTTTGGCAACCAAGTCTTAAAATCTTAAAATTCCTGAAAAGCATCACTGTAATAGGAAAATGGATTTAAATAAGAGGGGGACACATAGAAGTCTTTACAGCTGCCTAAAAACCTGGACTTCTTTGGTTCTCTTCACTTTCTCTAGATTATGTTGGTCAGACTGGCGTTTGTCCATCTCCCACCCAACTCCTTTTCTAAAAAGAGTTTCTGGTAAGCTCTAGACTCTTCCAAAGCCCTTGCCATTGCTTCTGTGACTGTTAAGTGGTTCCAAGAGGAAAGGGAGAAGGAAAGAATTTTCTAGGAATTGAAAGAGTTTTTTTCCCTGTCAAGGTTTCCTTGCAGTCATAGTTCCTGGTACAACAGACCACTTATCTGAATAATAATCTTAGCTCACTGTTATGTACGTTTTTAGAGTTAACAAAATGTTCTTCTTTCAACAACTCAATGAGGAAGTGGGATTAGTATTGCCTCCATTTGATGAATGAGGAATTGGGGGGCATAGGATTCTGGATCTAGTACTGGAAGGACCCTCAGAGGACACATAGTGTGGCTTTTCCAGTTGAGAACACTAAGGGTTGATGTGAACCGCCTGAGGTCCATAGAGGCAGGACTGGAGACAGAGTCCTACTGACTCCAGAGCCATTCGTTTTCCACTTTACCATCAAACAGTGACTTAATCGAGATTTGAATTGGAACTGACACCCAGGTCTCTTCTTCCTGAACTCTTGTCCATACCAGTTTTTTAAATCAATACTTATAGAATGGCACATGTGATCATAGATTCAGAGCTAGAAAATTCATAAGAGGTCATCCCGTCTATCCCCTCTGATTTTGACAGGTAAGGAAACTGAGGCTTAGGGAAATTAAGTGACTTGCCTGAGGTCATCTAGCACTAGACCCAGAAATTGAGCCGAGGTTCTTGAGCCTCAAAGAACAGTTGACCCAACCCCTATCTAGTTAAGAAATATGCTACTCATGAGCAGAAGGACCATTTTACCCTCAACTTTCTGTCATTTCTTGAGTCTAGGTTCTTCTTTCAATGCACCAGATTTTGTCTTAGATGGTTTGTCTTAGATGTATAAATAATCGGAAAATTCCTATCCTTCCTGTAATTGGTTTGGATCTCAGTCTGCTGCAGTAGTGGCCATGTGAGGAACAGGTCAGTCCCAGTTGGGGGAGGGCCTAAGGACAGAGAAAACAGACATTTCACCAGGAGAACTTTGCCCGGTTGAGGTTTCTGCTGTGGAACAGGAGGGCAAAGAGAGAAAGAGCCAACTTGACTCATTATAACTTGCTTTGCCTAGGAGATGGAGGTTGGACCAGTGGGGTACAAGTATAGTCAATTGTCTCAGTCTCTCAACTGAAAAATAATGAAAACTTTGATGGGCTCTTCTTCTGATTTTTTTTTTGTTTTGATGAATATGTTTTAATCTCAAAGACTATGCTTTTTAATTTAGCAGGGCTATGAATAAATTTGACTTACAATGTTATTTCATGTATCATGCTTATGATGTTTTTTCTTTTTTTCTGTTTACTCAAGTAAGTAGGAAGGACAGATTGGAAATACACATATGTATATACATATATATATAATTTACATTATACATATATATTATATATAATTTAATGAACTTATATCTTTAAATGAAGAAGGTGGACAAGATAAAAGCGTTTTCAGCCCCCCTCTTTCAGGTCCAAAGAAGATCCAGGAGCTGACCATGGTAAGTTGTTGGAGAATTATGCAACTGTACCATTCAGTTGATTGAGATGCATGGAGGAATGATATCCCAAACAATCCTCTTAATAGAAGTTGTATCTTAGAAGAAGAACTCTAAATCCCAATCCCATTATCCCAGACTCTAAGTCTACACACTTCAGCATCATGTAAGGATGATGAGAAGTACGGAAGGATCTACAGTGAAGATAGTTAAATTGAATTGAGTCAAACTAAAAAAAAATAACAAAGCAATATTTTAGAAGTTGATAGGCATATAGAATATAGTCCCTAGAGGTAATTCATTTTTAAAACTCATCCCCTTTCCCCAATGGGATCGAAATGTGTCCAACTTGATTGGAAATTTTCTGAAGAGAACCCAGAAAAAAAAAGCTAATTGCCCATGGAAGGAACTGGGACCAATCAGCACAGATCAAAAAAATAAAAGGATGAGAGTGGAGAGAGGAAGCAAAAACAGTAAGGAAATTATGAAGGAGAAGGGGAAAGACCCTGGCATAAAGTGACAGATCACTTTGTAACTTGATTTCTTTGAATAGAAATGCCAAGATAGGTCAGACCTCATCTAACAACCCACTAGTTTATCTCTGTTTGCTAAATATTAGCTCACCAAGAAAATGGAAAAGCTAAAACCATATAATTGCAAGACAAATAATTTTTGTCATAATAACAAACCATTTCTATTTAAAAGCAATTTAATCATTCTTAAAAGAGAATAATATAGATTTTTCCTTCTGTATAATTTTCAACACTATTTAATTAATATGACTGAGTCAAAATATCCTTAAGAGATAGATACAATAGATAAGTTATTGGACTTGGAGTATTGAAGGTTGGAGTTCAAATTCTGCTAATGAAGCATTTCTCATTTGATTCTCAGCTTTTTCATCTATAAAATTCTTGTAGAATCAATCTATATTATAGGTTATATTCAAATAACATAATATCTATAAAAATGCTTTGTAAACAGTGTAATTTAAATGTCAGTTGATATAGTCCATTAAAAACATAGAAGATGTGTGTTTTTATAAAAAAAAAATCTTAGTGCTAACCACTTTTTTTTTACTGAGACTAGCAGGGTGCCATAAAGCATTAAGCATGAAAAATTTGAGTGGGTTTTTTTTCCAATAAACATTTGAAGCAAAGGAAAGAGAGTAGAATCGAGAGAACAATAGATACAATAATTATGCTAAGGAAAAAAAATAGGCTGAGATTTCATTTGTAAGAGGACTTCTGTTAGGAGACAATCTATCAGCACAGATTAATAAAAGATCAAATGAGATAATATTGTGAAGCCCTTAGAATAGTGACTAGTACATAGGAGGTATTATATTAATATTATTAATATTAATAAATAATATGCTTATTCTTTTCTCCTTAGTTATCTAGAGCACTAAGATAGTAAATGACTTGCCCAAGATCCTAAGGTCAGTATGTGTCCCCGTGCAAGACTTTGACCTGTCTTCTTGCTTCTCTACCTGCTATGGCATGGGATCTGTCTAACGATTGCAATACTGTAATCCAACCCAACACCAAAATGCTGCTCTGTGAAGTCACATTCCTTACCATGTCTTCAAAAATCAGCATCAGCCATGGGTCTTATTTGGGTCTTATTTCCCACAGGGAAAAGACAAGTATACAATTGGACAGAGAGCAGGAAATGCACTCACCAAGTGGTTCCATGTTTTTATCCTGCTGCTCCTTGTTGAATAGGGAAAGTTATCTGACTTGCTAGACTTTCTCTTTCATTCACGGACATCTTTTGCCTTATATTTTTCATTTCTTAATGATGCTTAACCTCCATTATTAACAGAGTTATTATTCTATGAATTTGGCAGCCACATTAGGGGGTGGGTATTGATGGTTCTTTGAAGATCAATTCACAAACATCCCTCAGAGGAAGTGGGATTTCAGAAACCCTTAAAAATATGTGAAAGATTATTGGACAGACTGGTAGAGAGGTTTGAGGATGAGAAGGTCATCCCAAAGCTGCTGACAATATGAACTGGACTAGTGCTGTTTTCTTTGTGAATTAAGCTAATGTCTATTGCCAATATTGATGTGGGTAATTCATAGTCAATGTCCTCAAATGTAAAAGGGAAATAATAATGGCACTTGCCTTACATTCATTTACTTCACAAAGATTTACAAAGCATCTACTATGTGTGGGGCGAGGGGTAGAGGGAATCATGGGCTGAGTTCAAATCTGATCTCAGACACTTACTAGCTGTTTGACTCTGGGGAAGTTAATTAACCCTGTTTGTCTAAATTTCCTCATCTGCAAAATGATCTGGAGAAGAAAATGGAAAACCTCTTTTCCCACGAAAGCTCCAAGCTTACAAAGAACCAGATACAGTCAAAAGCAACTATGTGCTTAGGTTCTGTCATCCTCAGTGAGGAAATGGGCAGAGGCAAAGAGCCTAATAGGGGAGACAACATGCAAATAAACTGTACAAACAAGGGGCATAAAGGATAAATGAGGGATAGCAGGGGAAAGACATTACCATGAAAGAAGACATTTCTTTATACCAAGGTTGGAAGAATGGAATGAGATAATGTGTCAAGTGCTTTGAAAACCCTTAAAGTAGCACTATAAATAGTAGCTATTATTATCCTTATTATAGAGATTAGCGACATTAATTGAATCGAGATTAACAGCTGCTCACATCCAACCCCTTCTCTCTACCCACACAGCTTTCATCCAGTTCAGGTCCTCCCTTATCCTTTGATGGATCATTCTGGAAGTGTTGGATAGGTTCTCCAGTGGTGGCTATCTCTAGTCCATCTTCCACAAAGTTACCAAGTAGATGATCCATATTAATAAAACACAAATCTGAACAGGACTGTTGAAAAAACGACTTGTCTGCTTGCCTCTAGAGAACACAATGAATCCTCAGTCTGATGTCTAACGTCTTCCAAGATACGACCATCACCTAACCTTCCAATGAATTTCATATGGCGTCTACGTTGTTTTTTTCTTTTCTTTGTAACTAGTTATTCCTTTCCATCATAATTTTTCCCAGTGCGATGTCGATATATTGCAGGTTGGCAGAGGAAATTAAGTGGAAATTTTGGGGGAGTTTTGTGGAAGCTGCAGACTACCATCAAAGGCAAGCAAGCACAGAGCTTATTGGCTAAATGCTTAGCTGAAATTTTACAATAAGTTACAGTAAACACCCCATAAAAGAAAAAGAAAAAAAATCAGACTTTACTGATTTGAAAGGAAGGTCAAACATTTTTATGTGGATTTTCCAGATCATGTTGGCATCATGCCTCCTAAACCCCATAGTGTGGAAGGCATAACTATAGCATGATATTCAATAATTATCGATTCAATTCATTCACTCAAGAAACAAGTATAAGAGCCTATTATATAACTATGCTAGTTACAAAAAAAGAAATATCACTTGGCCACAGAGTTTATGTTCTACTGGAGATAAACAGCATAAACAGTTTATGTTCTACGGGAGATAAACAGATAAATGCAGATGATTCAAAGGGCAAAACAAACTAACTAAAATAATTTGGTGGGGGTCAGGAGGGGTCTGGAGTAGAAGGTGACCCCTGATCTAAACCTTTAGGGGACCTAGAAATGCTAAGGGGCAGCAGTGAAAAAGAAATTAATTCCTCCATGAAGGATTTTTAATAAAGGCCCAGAGGTGGCAGAAGGAATATTGACCAGCAGGAAGTGAAAACTGGACAATTTGTCTGGAACACAATGTGGAAGGGGGAGTAATGTGAAACTGGTCTGGAAAGATAAGTTGGAGTCAGATTTTGCAGGGCTTGGAAGGTCAAAATGATTTGCATTTTATCCCAGAGATAAGAGGAACCATTGAACATTTCTGAAGGGGAAGTAACATGGTTGGATTTATCCTTAGAACTATTGTCTGTAGCTGTGTGATACAAGCATTGGAGATGAGAAAAACAGGAGACAAGAGAAACAGCTTAGAAGGCCGGGAGGTGACGATATTAGTGGGAAGAAAAGGCCAGAGGTGAGACATAGTAAAGATTAAATGAACAGTATTCGACAGCTGTTTATATGGGGAGGTGATGAGCAGAGTTAAAATCAAGGATGACTATACAGCCTGGGTACACAATGTAGGAACTTAATAAACATGGAATGGAAATGAATCAAGAGTTGATAAAATTGTTGATGCAATAAATGGTTTCATTACAAATTATGTTAGATAAAAGGATGCTATAAAAGGCAGTTAGTGTGAGACAAAGGGTGCCATAAATGACACCCACAATAACAGTATTTCTACAATGCTAAATGAGGGCCCAGTGATCGATTGTGTACTTAGTGAAGGCATTTTGAAATGACCTTATTGGGATAAAGGGCATGCTCATGGTTCATAGCAATTAATTTCTCAAATATTTATTCCAAACTCACAGATTTGCATCCTGCCATCACACCAACAAATCCCTATGCTAATCCGCCCCCATTTTATTAAAATGAGTTGATTCAATTAAATTAAAAGAGTTATGATTTCTGGATGGCTTACATGTGGATAAGCTAATAGAGATCTTATAGATTCAAGGCTTCTTTCAAGTCACAGTCAAAAGAAAACAATTCTGTGAAGTTCTTTTTTCCCCCCTTCTTTTTTTTATTTGATAGCATTTTTCAATTCCACTAAGTTGTAAGAAGGATTTGAGATGAAGAATGATCCTCAATACTCCAAATATAGTCTCATTTTCCATTTCTCAGCTTTTCTGACAAAATCCCTCATGGTTCATGTATGATTCATATATGTTTATAAAAGCACATTCTGTTTATGTAAAAAATCATATTTAAATATAAATCTTTATGTACCTTTCAGAAAAGGCAGTCCATTGTTTTCCCCAAGAAATAAGAAATGGATATTCTGATACCTGGGGCAATGCTCAAATTATTCAGTTGAGTTGGATAATTAAGAACAGATTCTTACTAATGCTTGTTCAGCTTAAACTAAGCCATAGGATTTGAAATGTTCCAATTATGCACAATTTTCAAGTGTAAATTTTCAAATGGATTATGCCACATCCACCAATAGGAACGGGAGAGTAGGAAAAAGAATGAATTTAAGTTGGAGAGAAAAAGAAAAGCTAATTGTAAACGACCTTTAAGTTAATGGTTTGTTGCCTAGTCACAAAATAGATCAGCCTTGGAGTCTAGAAAATGCAGGTTCAAGTCCAGTCTTTGGGTATATACTAGCCATGTTTGATTATGTAAAAGTATTCTAATCTCTCAGCATCACTGGGAACTCTCAAAAACTCTAAGTTGAAGATGAATTGTCAATATGAATTGATGAAAAAAGAGGGCGTTTCTATTAGGAATTACACACATCAATCAAATCACTGGTCTTGGACAACCTCTGAAATTTTAGATCCTCTGTGATATCACCCATGCATTTATTTCTCATATCAACATGGATCATCCCTTCCCTTCCTTAAGCTGAAAAAGTAAAACTTCTGGCGGCTTATTTCTGAACTCCGGGAATGGTGTTTGGTTGGCTTTGTTGTTATTATTCATTTCACTATTTTTTATATCTCCTTTGGGGCTTTTCTTTGCAGTAGGTCAAGGTTTCTCTGCCAAAATGCATAACAGTCAATGCTATTTGCATGTAGCTTGTTTCTGTTCTTAAACACACACACGCACACACGCACACACAAACATACAACTCATCATACATTTGCTGCTAAATATTCACATCTATATTTTGGAAATCTTCCTTAAAGTATAGTCAACATGGAAGTGGGATAGAAATACCAATATGACACAAAATCAAAGCAGCATAAACGAGAACTTTATATAACAATTCCTGTTTACTAGATCTTTGATAGGAGAAAATATGCTAAATATTAAGAATAATGGACATGATTTTCACACCTCTCAAAAGCAAATTGAATACTCTTTCTTAACATATGGGGAAAAAGTGGAGAATTGGCCAATATTTAGACATTTGGGAGAAGACGGTATTGTATTCGTAATCAATGTGGTATTTGGCATTGAATGTTCTTGTTAACTGTTAGTCTGTCTTTTGAAGTTCAGTCAACTTTGCCATATGCACCTGGGGAAATCTGATGCAAATTCATAGCTACTCTTTTTTTTTTTGTAAATATATATTCAAAATAACTGGTAGTTTGCAAGGAGAGCTAGAATACTAAGTTAATGGACAAACTGGCCTCTATGTCCTGTCTATTTTTTTACGGTTTCTCAAGTATAACTGCTGATTGCTCCTAGAGTGTTACTTTGCTGAGCTATGAGAATGGTATAGACACTTGGAAGATATTGGTCAAAAGGCTGACCGTTGGGGCAGCTAGGTGGAGTAGTGGATAGAGCACCAGCCCTGGAGTCAGGAGGACCTGACTCAACCTCAGACACTTAATAGCCTGGCTACGTGACCTTGGGCAAATCACTTCACCCCATTGCCTTCAATAAATACAATTTTTAATAAAAGGGCTGACCCTTATTGGGCCTGTTTTCTTGTAAATGCACTTCATTTTGTTAGAGCTTATCCATCTGGAACATTACTGACCTGAAACATAGCTGAGAATGTATGAGAAAGCCAAAGTGGCCCCTGGATCCCAGAGATGGATGCCCTAATGTTCACATACGTGTCCTTTGTATTCCAATTTTAGAAGTAGTCCAACTCCCTCATTTTGCAGTTAAAGAAACTGAGGCTTTCAGAAAGTAAGTGAATGGTTTTATGTACTTTCTTTTATACCATTATCTTATTTGACATTTGTGGATGTTCATAATAAAATCAATGAATACAATGAGTCACAAGTCTAATATTGTTTAGCAAATAAAGTTTACAAAATCAGAGAAGTCATTACTGGACATGCATCCCCAGCAGGTCAAAGATAGAAGTCACATATCCACCTAATTCAAAGTAACACTTTTTTGATAACAAAAAACAACCATGATCAAACCCTAAAAATAAAGTATATACCATGAACTAGAAAATGGCTAAAAAAAGTTTTGTTTTATGAGATTAATAGAACATTATTGCAAAAATGAGGAATTCAGAAAAATATAGGAAGACTTTATGAACTGATACTGTACCACCCTCTTTGCTTTTCTGTTTCTCTCTGTTGGTCTCATTCTATCTCTCACACTTTCAATATATGTGCACTTTTTTGTTTTTTGTTTTTTTGGTTTTGCTTAGTTCACTTTGCATCAGGTCATTTAAATCTGAATGTTTTTTGAAATTCTTTACATTTATCATTTTTTACAGAGGCAGCTCTGAATTTGTTTTTGTTTTTTCTTTGTTTCTTTGTTTTGCAAGGCAATGGGGTTAAGTGGCTTGCCCAAGGCCACACAGCTAGGTAATTATTAAGTGTCTGAGGCTGGATTTGAACTCAGGTCCTCCTGACTCCAGGGCCGGTGCTCTACCCACTGCACCACCTAGCCGCCCTCACAGCTTGGAATTTGAAACAGACTCAAACACTTTTGGCAAGTCACAGTACCTTTCTCAGTCTTAGTTTTCTCATCAATACCTTTATTTCCAAGTGTTGTGGGGATTAAAGGAGATGTCTGTGTAGAACTGTGCTAATCTCAAAACCCCATATGAATGATAACTCTAATTATAATCATATATAATTGCTATGAACAGAGAATATGTATTTATATTGTAATATCTTTACAGAGTTAATAGATATTTATATATAATTTATACTTTTGTTTTATATGTGTATTTTTATATGTATTTTGCTAATATCGATAATCTATATTGATACAGGTATGACAGATAATATTTATACACTTATATTTATATTCATAAATTATAATTTTTTGACAATTTCCCAAACAACTGGAATTGATTTATTTTCTCTAGTTCTTTGCTACCACAAAGAGAACTGCAATGAATATTTGGGTATCTATTACACTTTTCATTGTATCTCTAACTTCCTGGTGGTATATATATATATATATATATATATATATATATATATATATATATATATATATATATATATATTGCTAGGGGACATTGTTAGTTAAAGGTTACAGAGAATTTACTCACTTTCCCTGAATGCTGTCAAACTAAACTCCATGATGGTTGACTTATCAGAACTTCAGGTCTAGAAAGTCCAACTTTCCATCCTCCTTCATTGTAATCTATTTCCATCTTTTAATTTCAATGCCAAGTTAAAGGGTATGAAGGGAAACTTTAGAGCTACTTTAATTTGTCCTTTTTTCTACTATTAGTGATTTGGAGTTCATTTCTCTGTTGTCATTTAAAATTTGTAACTAGACTTTTGAAAGCTGTTTATATCCTTTGCCCTGTAAGGAGAATTGGCTATTGTGGTTATATGCCTGCATCAATACTCTGCAAATTTTGAACATCAATCTTTTGTTTTAATGAGCTATGTTCAGTCAATCATTCAGTGAAATCTAACTCTTCATAACCCTATTTTGGATTTTCTTGCCAAAGATCCAAGAGGGGTTTGCCATTTCCTTCTTCAGTTCATTTGACAAATAAGGGAATCAAGGCAAACAGGGTGAAGTAACTTGCCCAGGGACACACAGTCAGTAAAAGTCCTAGTTCATGCTTAAAAATTATCCACTGAGTCTAAATGTTGAATTAGGTGGACAGGTGACTTCTGTCTTTGACCTGCTGGGGATGCATGTCCAGTAGTGACTTCTCTGATTTTGTAAATTTTATTTGCTAAATTTTTTGAGGACCCTGGGAGGTTTCAGAATATATGTTTGAAGTCAAAACAATTTTCACAATAATACTCATATTTAAATTTCTAATATGGTAAATACTGATAGGTATAACCCACATAAACAAAAGTTATTTTATAATGGTAAAAAGGGTCATAAGATCAAAGGATTTGAGAACTAGAATTTGTGTTAATTGATGCAAATCAATAGTGTTTGTCTTCTGTTTTCCTTTGTTTCATTCGAGGAAAAACTTTTAAATTCTGTGTTGTCAAAATTTTCTGATTTAGTTTTTGTAAGATCTTCTATGCTTTGAATAAGATCTTTCCTTCTAGTCAAAATTGTGCTCAAATGCCCAGTCATTGTCTCTTTGAATCATTGGTGTGGTACGTACATTTTTTTGTTGTTATTCATCCATCATTCTCAAAAAGGACTAGTGACATTAAAAGGGCAAAGTCTTGACTTGGAAGTGAATTGGATTTTGAGGGAAGCAGAGCTGTGCTAAATCATCGGTCTCACTTTCTCCTCCAGTCATCAAAGACCATTGGCAAACAGCATCCTCTTGTGTCTTTTAATATTCAGCTTATGGATCATTGATGAGTTGATATAAAACTAATATCAACTTAACTATTTTTCAGCTTTCCGAAAAGAGCTTTTTTTAAAAAAGGGAACCATGAAAAGTAGTCAGATTTAATTTAGAGTATATTCATTATAATGATTGATCTCAATAGCAGAGAAAAGTTGATGAAACACTTTTCTCTCCTCTTAGTATAGAGATGGGGGGATTATGGATGTGGAAGGTCCCTCAATAATTTTTATTCCTGAGTCTTTCAGACCCTGGGTGACTGATTCTTATGCCACTTGAGTGAATTCAGTTGGGAAAGAGATTTTGTAAGTGTAATGAATATGGGAAAGGCTTCATCAAAGAATAATACTAGAGAAAAACCTCTATAGATATGATGAATGTGGGAAAGGCTTCAGTCAGTGTTCACCTTATACTCAGTATAATACAATTCATACTGGAGAGAAGTCCAAGGAAAGTGCTACGTGTGTAAAGGGTTTTATTTAGACCTCTGCATTTATTCAATAAAATAATTCATTCTTTTATGAGGAGATAAGCCCTGAAAATATAATAAATATGGAAACTTTTCCATCAGAGATCAAACCTTATTCAGTCTCATAGGAGTCACATTGGAAAGAACCTTTATGAATACACTGATTTAGAAAACTCTTTATTCAGAGGTCACAATTCACTAAATATCAGAGAATTTGCATAAATCATATTACTTAAAAATTATTAATACAAATGGGGAAAAGTTTTCATTCAGATTTTTTAGATCCAAGAATTTATCATATTAAAGGGAAACGACTTGAAAGGAATGAATAAGAGTAAATGTAGAGATTAACTTAGACTGTATTTACTTTTTCTTAAGAGAGATTCAATCAATGATTATACTGACTGTGGGGAAAGCTTTCAAAGGGCCTTGTGAATATGTACTTGATTGAAAGATTCCTAAAAACACTGCTTGTGTCTTAGAATTTGTTGTTAGCCTATCCCTCCAACATTATTAGAACCTTATTGAAAATAACCTTTGTTAGTTGAAATTTTCATTGTTTGTGAAAATGGCTATGTTCTTCCAACAACTTTTATTAGAAGGAAAGTACCCAGGTCAGCCAAATCTACCCCTCTGGATACAATTCCTAACTTTTTGTTTGTGTTTTTTTTTCTTTTTTTGGCAAGGCAATGGGGTTAAGTGACTTGCCCAAGGTCACACAGTTAGATAATTATTAAGTGTCTGAGGTCATATTCGAACTCAGGTCCTCCTGACTTCAGTGCTGGTGCTCTATCCACTGCACCACCCAGCTGCCCCATTCCTAAATTGTTCTATCCTCCTCTCACTCTTTGTGGATTGTACTCTTCCCTCCCTCCGCACTTTCTAAAATATCATTTTCCTTCATTAGAATGCAAACTCCTTGTGACCACATCCAACCTTTCTGAAGAGCAACTTGGAATTACACCCAAAGGGCAACAAAAATGCGCATACCCTTTGATTCAGCAATAACATCACTTGTACAAAAATATTCATAGCAGCCCTGTTTGTGGTGGTAAAGAATTGGAAATTAAGTAAATATCCTTCAAATAGGGAATGATTTAACAAACTGTGGTATATGTATGTCATGGAACACTATTGTTCTATTAGAAACCAGGAGGGACGAGAATTCAGGGAAGCCTGGAGGGATTTGCATGAACTGATGCTGAGTGAGATGAGCAGAACCAGTAGAATATTGTCCACCCTAACAGCAACATGGAGGTGATGATCAACCTTGATGGACTTACTCATTCCATCAGTGCAACAATTAGGCACAATTTGGGGTTATCTGCAATGGAGAATACCATCTACATCCAGAGAAAGAATTGTGGAGTTTGAACAAAGATCAAAGACTACTACCTTTAATTTTTAAAAAACCCGTAATCTTATTATGTAATTTTGCTATCTCTTATACTTTATTTTTCTTCCTTAAGGATATGATTTCTCTCATCACATTCAACTTAGATCAATCTATACCATGGGAACAATGTGAAGACTAACGGACTGCCTTCTGTGGGGGGGTGGGGGAGGGAAGTGAAATTGGGGGAAAAATTATAGAATTCAAAATAAATAACATTTTTCTCTTATAAAAAATTAAAATGGGAATACAATTTCAACAACAACACCAAAAAGAACGTAAGCTCCTTGAGGACAGGAATTGACTTTTTGTTTATGCTTGTGTTTCCAGTACTCAGAGAGAAACCTCTTGAATGTTTAATAACATTATTGTTCACTTGACTTCGTGTTTTATCTTATCTATTCCATTGAATTACTAGGTTTTTAAACCACTACCAAATATTTGTGATTTCTACTGCTCTATAAAAAAATTACCTTTTGTGGAATTCTCTGATAATGCTGTACATGGGGAATTACCAGGAACTTGTTTTTCTAAGCTTTCTATTATCATTCTGGAAACTTCAAAATATAAATTGCATATAGAGTCTGGAAGGATTTGGGTTTTATGTAAAATTTATGGATTATCATCTATGTCTTCATTTAGAATCCCATCCTCTTCACTGAACAAAAACAAGTCTTTTATTCCCTGTGGGAATGTGGTGGTGGTGGTTCCTAGGTCTCCATTCCTAGGTGGGTGCCAACACTTCAGCGCCTTAACTGTATTTCACCTTCCAATTGCTGACTTTGATCATCCTGGGACACATGAAGCAAACAACCTGGTGGACTTGAAAACTGCATTGTGTTAGTTGTCATGCTGGGGGTTAGTAATAGCCAGACCATCAAATATTACTGTGCAATAAAGCTGGTGGTTTGCATTTAGATTACATTTGATTTCTTCATGTGGAAAAGACACACACTAATTTTCTTCTTATGGTGATATTGATAACACATAGAAAAAGTGACAGCATAGTCAATGATGGTGACCCAATAATATAGGCATGGTTTGTGAAATAATATGGAGCCCGCCTGAATGAGATTTTGTGAGGGGAAGGGGCAAGAAGAAAAAGGAGATGACGTCTAGAGTGCAATGGGACATATGAAGGGAGACCAAGCCAAAGTGGCAGCAGAGAAACTCACTTGGGCAACAAGACTACTTCCTGCCCCCCCACATTCAGTAGAATCCCCAAATAGCCAATTCTATTATTCAAAAAAAGAGGGGAAAAGCGTGGAATAGACACAAGCCTATTCTAGTGGAAGAGGCACAGACTTAGCTGGCAAAAAGATAGGCCTGGCGCCCTGGAGGGGACCATGAGCCCCATTTCCGTTCATCTCTGCACGTGGAAACACTAAACAGCTGTCAGTGGTTTTTATACTTGTTATGAATTTTTTAAAAGTGCCGACCAAAGCATTTGTTTTACTGGCTTTTTACTGTATCTTTTTTACAGTAGGTCTCAGAGAAGCTTGAAAGCACATCCAAAAATCTTATGAGGCGGGGGAGAAAAGGCGCACAGAGTCAATATTCTTTACGAGACTAGGATATTATGGAGGGTGTGAATTGTGGGGACCAACAGTGATGGCAAAACCCTGTCTTCCAAAGTGATCATGAAAAGAGAAAATTATATAATCAGGAAACAACCCCTTAGTTTGAGGTAAAAATGATTGGCATAGTGCATGATGTACATAGATATTTTACAAAGAGTCCCGAGGCCAGATGGGGACTCCCCATTAGCTGACCTTTCATTGACTGTATGGTAGAATGAATTGAGTGATAACTCTAAAAAAATAAGTTTTTTTTTCCCAGAGGAATATGTTTTAATAAAGAGAAATAAATGGTGATTTTCAAATAGTTCAAGGATTGGGAAAGAAGATCCAAGTAGAATAAGAAAACTAATCTACCTTGTCCACAGGAGAGACATCAATGAACTCTAGGTGAGCAGATGAGAAGAGACAGATTTTATCTCAGAGAATATTCAGGGAAAAAAAAAAACCAACTTTCACCCATGAAAGTTGTTCCCAAATAGAATGGGCTGTCTCTGAAAATAATGGATTACCATTTACTGTTGTTCAGTAGATTTTAATCATATCCAGTGCTCCATGAGCTCATTTGGGGTTTTCTTAGTATTGCAGTGGTTGGCTATTTTCTCCTCCAACTCATTTTACAGATAAGGAAACTGAGACAAACAGGGGTGAAGTGTCTTGCCCATTTAGAAAGTGTCTGAGGTTGGATTTGAAGTCAGAGAGTAAGTCTCAGTGTACTATGATACCCCCTAGAGATCCCATTCTACAATAAAGTCCACGTGACCATTTGTTAAACACATTGGGGGTTGTGTTGACTCATGGTCAGATCTGTGTTAGACAAGATGATCTCTGTGACTCATGGATTCCAACCGCCCCCCAAACACACACCAGCTTTGGTATTTAATGACAAATAATTTTTTAAACAAAAACTTCTGGGATAAATTGAAAAAATGAAAGTTGATTGTACTTGGGTACAGTTGAAATGGTACTGATCTGGTGTCCAAGGATCTGACTTTCAAACTCCCTCTGCCTTTAATATTTTCAGGTTGTGTGGCCTTGGGTAAATGATTTAATTTTCCTGGGACTTAGTTTCCTTACTTGCACAATAAAGGGGTATAAATATATAAACTATATAAATCACCTCTTAGGTTCCTTCTAACTCTTGCTCTCTGGTCTTGAGAAAAAGATGGTCTTCTCTGCTTTCATGATTAACTCAACCAATGGGCACCAAAGGAACTCAGTAGCTTTATTTATGGGTCTGCTTTTACCCATCTATAATTATAAACAGGAAGGACTGTGGTTCAATAAAACTGGAATTGAGAGAATGACTTAAACTGTTCCCTCTCCTATTTATAGCTATGCACTTCTGACTATATTATTCTTTGAATTGCTGTCCAAAATATTTACTTACTCCCACAAAACTAATAGATCTCACTGTTCTACTCCATGACCAATAGCTAAGGGAACTATGGGTTACAGCAATACAAATGTGCCCAGGCTCAAAAATAAAATAAGGGAGCAGGGCGAAAACAAATGACCATCACCTCCGCCTCTTTCTCTTTGTCACTGATAATTTCATAAAAGTCTCTGTTGATGCCACCTTCACAGTTCACCAGATTCCAACTCTGCTTTTCACCCATTTCTGTCCTCTGTCGGAGACATCCTCCTCTTTAATCTGCTAATTTAATTCCCATGAATCTTAAGACTCTGAGCAAAATATCCTTCCCATACGAAGCCTTCAATTAATTTCTGGCTCCCTCACTAATTTTGTCTGTTATTGATTCTGTATGTCTCCCCTTGGCCTCTTCCAAGACTCATCTATTTGGTCTGAACAATATTATTTTACATAAGTAATATGTTGCATGTCCTATTTTTCAAATTCCCCTTATCCCGCACCCCCCAGTTTGACAGATTTATGATCCTAGTGACCTGGGTGTTTCTTCCGCTGGGGCTGGTTTCAATGTATTCACCCCTCTTACTTTGTATGATTCTCATTCCTAGGTTTCCACAGATCCTCTGGAGAGAATCTGCCCAATTCATAAGAGATCTCCCTTTGGGTTTTGTATCTACCATTTCAGGGTTTCCATTGCAGCACTGAGGCTGGCCACCAGCTGTTCCTCTCTTGCAATGGGACCTGTCCACCTTCTCTTATAGGCATACCTGTCTTTCTTTACAATTGGATCACATGCTTCCTAAGGGCTAGGGATTCTATTTCCCATTTCTTTTGTAATTCCCAATTGCATTTATTCTAAGACTGAGCATGTTGCATCCTTGGTTATGAAACCTATTTAGATTAGCTTCTAAGAATCTCAAAATCAACTGGGAATGCACACCAGAGGCCATCAAGTTCCTCCTAGACATGAATTGCCCTGAACAACTACCTGCAAAAGAGGCTAGCAACTTTGGCTGCTGATTTCCAGTGACCATTTCTTGGAAGTCATCTATTTTACTTTTGCACAATCACAATTCTGAAGAAATCTTTCCCTACCTCAATCTTAAATTTGTGTCTTGGCAGCTTTCTTTACTGCTTCTAATTCTGACTTGGGATCATACAGAAATTGCTTAGCCCTTCTAAGTGATCGGCTCTCAAACACTTGAGAAAAACTACCATGATTGGCTCCTCCTCTAAATACTGGAAACAGGAAAACATAAATTTATTGAGGGCATAAATGGTCACTTTTGCCTACTGTCCAAGGCCATAAGACATAGGATGGCAGAAAAGAGACAGGACCAGTCTTAAAGTCAATCAGATCTCAGTTGAAACCCTCTCTCTGTACCATTCTGTTTGACCATGGGCAAATAAATCATCTTCTTAATGCCTCCAGATCTCCAGACATTCTACAAAGACAACAAGTTGTCAGTCCTATTGAAAGTGAGCTCCTAGTGCAGGTCTATACCCCAATCCTTCCCTACTACTACCAAGAACAACCCAAAAAATAAATTGTTGCATTCAATTGCTAAGGGATTTTTATTGAAATGGATTTAATTGCACTAAAATCACCTTCCGTGATATCGAGTTGCCTCCATATTAGTTTTAGTTCATTTTTGAAGTTGATTTGGTTATAATACATTAGGAAAATAATTTCAATGTTTTGTTCTATTTGGGGAAGATTTTCTTTAACCTCTCCCAAAGTATTTTCAAGATGCCCATAGTAGAGGATGTGACACTTCCTATTTGTGTGACCTCAGATCAAGAGATTTGCCTTCTCTGCACTTCTGTTGTAAAATGGAAGGGATGGTCTGAATGTCCTCTGAGGTCCCTCCCAAAATGTCTGAAAAGAGATGTGATGTCAAAAGCTCTCATCAATGGGCAGAAGGTGAAAATGGAGGTTCCAAAGCAATGTTTGAGTGGCTAAAATTGAGAAACTCATTGAGAACCTAGACGAAGAGGTGTGGGATGTTACGATATGCCTTGTGAATGAGAAAATTATAGATCATGAACCTGGGAAGGACCCGAGGAACTATCTGGTCTAATTCACTCATTTTACTGATAAGGAGCAGAGATCCATAGGGGTCAAGTCTCTTGCCCAAATTACTTACACAGCTAATGAGTAGGAAAGTAGAGTCTGGGCAACATGGTCTCCAAGATTTCTTTCACGTCTAAGTCTATTAATCTTTGAGCTGAAATATAAAGCCTGCTCTCCTCGATCCTCTCTATCACCGTGCTTCAATTCTGCCCTCTTCGAACTTCCTACCAGTCTATTCTCTATATAGCAGCCAAGGTAAACACAGGTCTGAAACATGCTCATAAATTCCAGTGACTACCTATTGCCTAGTAGAAAACAAAACAGAAATTTATCAGTTTAGCACCTGAACAACTAGTTCCCTACCCACTTTTTTAGTCTCATCATACATACTTCCCTTTTGGCATTTCATCAGACCAGTATTATTTCCTCATGTACAACACTCCATCTTCCATCTCTGCATTCTTGCACTGGTTGATCTCCATCCCTGAGATGCAATTGCTCCTCAGTTCAACCCCCAGAATTTCTCACATTTCCTTCAAGCCTTGGCTTAAGAGCCATTGTCTTCATGAAACTTTTTTTTAGATTTTTCAAGGCAATGGGGTTAAGTGACTTGCCCAAGGCCACACAGCTAGGTAATTATTAAGTGCCCGAGGTCGGATTTGAACTCAGGTACTCCTGACTCCAGGGCCGGTGCTCTCTCCACTGCACCACCTAGACACCCTTCCTGAAACTTTTAATACTTGCAGATCGTCCCCTCCCTACCTAATCTATCTGGTATTTTATACTGTATTCACTTAAAAAAGACTTTAAAAAATCTATCTGGTTAGAATGCAAATTCTTTAAGAATTTCTTTCTATGGTTATCCTTAGAATACTCACATGGTAGGTGTTATTAGTATGTCTATTTTATGGATGAAAGACATCAAGTGACTTTCCAAGGGTCACACAGGTTGTAAGAAACTGAGGCAGGACTTGAATTCAAGTTTTCTTGATTCTAAGCACAGTACAACTCCATAGAGATATGGGGGGGGGGGGCGGCTAGGTGGTGCAGTGGATAAAGCACCGGCCCAGGAGTCAGGAGTACCTGGGTTCAAATCTGGTCTCAGACACTTAATAATTACCTAGCCGTGTGGCCTTGGGCAAGCCACTTAACCCCATTTGCCATTTGCCTTACAAGAAACTTAAAAAAAAGAGAGAGATATAGGAGGAGGGTAGCTTAGATTGCTTCTTATACACCAATTGACTAAAGTCAATGTCATTTTTAAGGCATTCTACCTTCTGCCAGGTATTTCAAGGGTTAGTAATAACTCTGGTAATCATATAAGTTAAATCTACAGAGTTTATTGGAAATACATATATATATATATATACATATCTATATCTATTTATATATAATTCGATATATAAATATTCATAGGATCTACACTCATAGAATACTTAAATCCCCTGATGATTCAAAGTAAAATTTTAGATGTCTGACATGTCAGTTAGAATTCTATTCACGTAGCTCATCCAACTTTAAATAATTGAAACAGATCAGAATCCAGACTGTTGACCAATGTTTCCCAAGGGGATTCTAGAGTGACAGTACTAATGGAGCTTTGCGTGGATGGCTTTTTCCCCAGCATGAGTACTGCTATTTTCTAAGATAAGAGGGAAAAAATGAATAAGAAGGACCTCAACCTTTTCCCTAAACTTACAATAGACTAAGTGCTTCTGAAAGCTTGAGGGTCTTTCTGCCATTGCTCTATGGCACTTGAGGATAAGTGCCTTGGTTGGCCATCCTGTGCCAGTATTCTAATTCCCTACTTTCTCTCTCAGCATTTATTTATTCCTTTTTGAATGGGTGCTCTTTATTCTCCCAACCATGTTGCTGTCTTCTAGAACATAAACCCCCACATATTGATCTATTTACCACCACACTTCTAAATCAGGGACAAGGAACACTGGAACCTATAAGACAATGCTGACCCTAAATATAGAGGGCCCTATAAGGCCCATGAAATCATTTAGAATGGTACTGCCATGGAACCCACAGGTGGGATTTAAAAGTCACTAAGTTTAGGAACTTTGGGGGGTTGAATTAATTAAATGTTTGGCCAAATATAGCAGGAAAATTTTTAAGTTGATAATTTTGTGTGACTTGTGAATGATATTATAAATTTCCAAATAACCCTTGACAAGCAAAAGGTTCCTCATCCCTGTTCTAGAAGAATCTTCAGGAGGCCAGAGCCCAGTCTTTCAGTTCTTTTCTATTCCTTCCTTCTCTTTATATCTTTCTTCTTCCTCTATGCTCCTCTTTCTCTTCCCTTTTCTTAATCACAGGATTTTAGAGTTGGAAGGAATCTCAGGATTCTTTCAGTTATTCTACAAAAGAATAATAATGTCCCCTATAAAATACTTGACTATTGAATTTTCAACACCTCCCATGAGGGGAACGCTCTCATGTCCTCCTCAAGCAGCCATTCTCTTTAGACTAATGTTCATTGAAATAACCTGGTTTTTGCATCCAAACTCAATCTGCCTCTTTGCTACTTTTACAAACTGCTCTGAAATCTGTCTTTTGGTCTGATCTCTCTGCCAAACACCTCTCTACTCATCATCATGGACTTCTGTCATCTTTTCTCTCAGTTATAGATCTGTAGGCCCTTCAAAAGACCTTCACAAGGAATAAACTTGAAACCCTCCAGAATCCAAATTCTCCTCATTTGGATTACCTCCAGTTTGTCAAGGTCTTTCCCAAAATGTGAAGTCCAAAACTAAAACCAATAGGTAAGAGGGCATCTGACCAAGGCAGAGTATATTTGGGCAATTCTCTTTTTATTCCTGTTTGTTAGACTTCTCAATTTGTTCTTTGCTGCTATTTAACAATATTTACATTTTCCCCATCAAGCCATGCAGCCATGCTTTCATCATTATATACTTGTGAAGTTGATTTCTTGAGTCCAATAACAATTATTCCAATTAAATTTCATTTTATTAGAAACAACCCAATGATCTACTCCATTTTGGCATTTTTCATGAAGAATATTTTGGTGTTGTCCTGTTCAGTTTTGTGATATCTATCATTTAGATAAGTATGTCATTCATGTATCTTTATGTACAAAGAGCACAGGATCAAGCAGAGATCCCATGGGGCAGCGACCTACTACAGTGGATAGAATACTCAACCTAGAGGCAGAAGACCTGTATACACATTTAGCTTTAGATACTTCCTTAGCCAAGGCAAATCACTTAACCTCAGTTTGACTCAGTTTCCTCAACTGTAAAATGAGGAGAATAATCTACTTCCAAAGGTTGTTAGGATGCAATGAGATAATATTTGTAAACCATCTAACATATTTTCTGGCTTAATAAGTTACTAGTGGTTAATACATTCTCGTTGCCTCTCTTCCTTCCCATTCTACTACAGCTTTCCTTCAATGATGAAATCAAAGTCAGAGTCTGAACCTGTCATTCAGTTAGTTCTGAATTCACCTAACTGTATTTCTAGTCACTCATATATCTACTTTTTTCCATCAGATCTTTTTTCCCTTCTATTTTATTAATTGTAGGTTTTCATATATTCCTGCCTCATGGCATAGAGGGGCTAGAACATGGAGACACCTTAAAGATACTCTTTCTACATCCCTTCATTTTGCAGAAGAAGATCTTGAGTCCCAAAGAGGTTAAACCATATATGGAACTAGTACTAAGTCACAGAACTTGTCCCAGGTCACCCAGTTTAAAGTCTTATGTTTCTTAAGAAATTTGGAAATTATCTCTGCACCTATTAACGAAATTGGAATGGAAGGAAATGGATCAAGAAGTGCTCAATCAAAAAGAGAAAGGGTCCTCGATCAAATGTAAAAGTTCTATGGCAGAGGAGAGCACATGAACTACAGGGAAGAGAAGGCATAGAGACAGGTGGAGTGCCCTTCCCCAGCCTCTCCTAGCTGGGCTCAGCTCTCCATGGTGACTACCAAGGCCTGGCATTTGGATCAGGATGTCCTGTTCCAGTTTAAGAGCTAGGAGACATACTGTCCGAAATCTTACCTCTCTCTATCCCAGGGGAGTCATCAAATATGACCCCTCTTAATAGAACATAGAAAGAATTGAGGAAACTATGAGAAGACTTGGATGAACTAATACAGAGGAGAGATAGCAGAGCAATATATATAAAATGCTAACAATAATACATATGAATTTTAAACAACTAAAAGTTCATCGAATATTAATTAACTGCAATGAGCAATCTTGGGTCAAGAGAATTAAAGATGAAACAGCTGTCCCTCCTCATGATGGAGAGCTGTTTATGTGGTGAGGGGGAAGGGGGAGAGCAGCATAGGTCAAACAACGCCTGGTATAGAGGCGCTCTGTGAACTTACTAAACTATTTTCTTTGCTACAAGGGAACGTTCTAGATGGGTAGTTCACCAGTAATTGGTAAACGACTATGAGGTTAAAAAAAGTATCACTATTCTTTTTAAAGCGATAGAACATTACACTAATTCTGGGATGGAATTAGAATCTACCTAATTTAAATTGGTACTTAAGTGTTTCTATATTTAGGGCTGATGCCACCCGATCATGAGGCTATGGTAGGGAGAACAGAAATTAACTCAAATTTCATTAGTTAAGAAAAGTATCCAATTGCTGTTGGTCTAAGAGAATCCCTTGTAGGACCAAAATGAGAAACAGATTAGAATTTCTCCATGGGTTCAGTTAGGGATTTGAGACAAAGGAATATTATCCCTTTGTAAGGTCAATATGTCCCCCTGCAATTTAATAATCTCAAAAGAAATCATTTGGAGAAGAGAGGAGCAAGGGGTGCATCTACCATAAGAAATGCAATCCTCTGTGGTTCCTAGTTCTCCTTTGATCTTAGAAGATCTAAGGATACCATCAGCTCTGCAACCACATCTCAGGGGTGGTGATCTCATTACCTCCAAAAGAGATGATACTTGTAAAGTGTTCTGCAAACCATAAAAGTACTATCTAAAGTTATCACCATCACCATCATTATCTTTATCATAGTCATTGTCATAGGTTTCTCTTAATGCTTCTGGTATTTACAGTATTTTGTACTTATGGTAGATACCCTTTTTTCAAGTACATCAGTCCAACAAACACTATGAAGTTTTGAGTAGTAGGTAAATTACTGTATTTGGAGGCAGGTTCAAATCTTGATACAACCTATAAGATTACATGCAATTCACTTTACCTTAGATCTAGAGAATTGATGATGAAATCACTCTTATTTATTTTTTAAATCTATTTATTTATTTATTTAAGGCAATAGGGTTAAGTGACTTGCCCAAGGTTACACAGTTAGGTAATTATTAAGTGTCTGGGGTCACATTTGAACTCAGGTCCACCTGACTCCAGGGCCTGTACTCTATCCACTGTGCCACATGGTTGACTCCATCTCTCTCTCTCTCTCTCTCTCTCTCTCTCTCTCTCTCTCTCTCTCTCTCTCTCTCTCCCTTCTTTTTTAAGAGATTTTATTTATTTTGAGTTTTATAGTTTTTCCCCTGATCTTACTTCTCTCCCCCTACCCCCCACAGAATCTCTCTCCCTTCTTAATAGAGAGATGTATGCATGGAGACACAAGGAATGCCAATTATTACCAACAGACAGAGACCCTCTTTCAGTCTTTTAAATTTTTTTTTTTATTTCAGGCAATGGAGTTAAGTGACTTGCCCAAGATCACACAGCTAGGCGATTATCAAGTGTCTGGGGTCACATTTGAACTCAGGTCCTCCTGACTTCAGGGTTGGTGTTTTATCCACTGCACCCATCTAGCAGTGAATAAGACTGGATAAGACCTCTTCAGTCTTATTGAATTCTTGTTTTGTATTGTGAGAGAAGATTTCTCTATCTTGGAGCCTCAGTTTCCCCATATTTAAAAGGAGAGAATAACACCTGAAGGATCAACCTTGCACAGATGTCACAAGATCTCACAGATCTGGAATTGGAAGGGACTTTAATGCTGTCATTTTACAGGTTATGAAAATGAAGCCAGAGGTATTAAGGACCTTGTCAAAAGTCCCACAATGAGAACTAACTGACTGAGCCAGGGCTCTCTCTACAGAGGAGGAAATGTGGGTGAAGCACTTTACGAACCTCAAAGCATTATTATGATATGACTACAGCAATCATAATAAAACAAGACCTAAATAAAGGCACTCCAAGGTTGGTTTGATTCATTTATTTCTGGTGGCTGCATCTTATGCATTTACCAGTCATTTTGAATGATAATTGATGAGACCATTTGAAGAAGAGCTATATCTGTCTAGCCTGCACGGGACTCCCTTCTGCCTTCCTCAATGAACCCTCTTCCTCTGCCCCCACACCTGTCTTAAATCTTAAAAATAGCATTATTATTCCAGAGGCTGCAGGGTTGGGTGAGATCCACATTGGAAAAGGCCATCAGATGTCTCCACGGGGTGCAGTAGGACCAGAAGGAGTGATGTCAAGAAGTCAAATATCTCTATTAGCCCTCCCATCAGTTCATTTAGCACAAACTCCAATGACCATGAAGGGGTGCATGCTATGATGACAAGAGTCAGGGCTTGGCAGGATGGGAATGACCTTTCAAAACTATTTATTTTAAGTAAGTCTCCCCAGTTGTCATGAAACTAAAGCCTGCTTGGGATACTTGGATTAATTTCTTGCCTCTCTAGATTAACCACATATGAAACCCCTGAGAAGTGCCAAATGGAGTCTTTGAAGGGCTATCAGGTGGCAGCATCTCAATTTTGGCAGAAAGGAGTGGGTATTTTGGGCACCCACCTCATCTCACTCTGCCTTTGCCATCTGGACATGAAGGATTCTCTAGTGTCCAGGGACCCAAGGCTTTTCCTTCCCAGTCCCTTCTTGGAAGGCAACAAAGATGTTTTGTTTTATTTCGATTACAGAAACTTTTATGTCCTCTCATAAAACTGATCATGAATTATAACACTTCAGTAGCTGCAATGCTGCAGTTATAGATGAGGCCATAGGATAGAGTGAAAAGATCACTGGAAATGAACTCGGAGGAGACTTGGTTTCCAGTTCTGATTTTGCTTAAGACCTGTGGGATTTGGGGCAATTTGTTTGACCAGCCATGGTCTGTTTGGGTGGAAAGGGCTTTTGTAAACAACCTCTAAATAAAGTCCTCTAGAAACTTCTCTACAGAAAATAAATGGAATTACTGAGGAGAGCCACAGTGGAGGCATAAGGACAGAAAGGGACTGAGAGTGAGAGACTAGGGATACCTGCTGAGAATGGGGGTGGTGGTAATACTACCCATATTAAAAACAACATTAATATATCTCCTTAAGCTTTACAAATACTATCTTTTTATTCTCACAACAACTCTGGGGGAAGAAGTTAGATGTCACTGTTATTACCATCCCTGTTTTACAAATGAGGAAACTGAAGCAGACAAAGATTAAGTCATCAGTAGACATTAATTAAGCACCTATTATGAGTCAGGTACTTTGGTGCTGGAGATTCAAACAAAGAAAGGTAAAATATAGTTACTACTCTTGAGGAGGTCATAATCTAATGAGGGAGACAACATGCAAATAATTATGTATAAATGAGTTATATGCAGAATAAAAGAGAAATAGTCAATAGAGAAGGAACTAAAATGACTTGTCTAGGTCACCCATCTCTTAAATTTCTAAGGGACAGCTAGGAAAGAGCATTGGCCTCGGAGTCAGGAGGGAGTTCGAATCCAGCCTCAGACAACTGCCCTTGGGCAAGTCTCTTAATCCTGATTCTCTTGAATCCAGGATCACCTCCAGTTGTTCTGATTCACATCTGGCCATTGGACCCAGATGGTTCTGGAGGAGAAAGCGAGGCTGGTGGCTTAGCATGCCCCCCTAATCCAATTCATGTACTTGTCGTGGTCTTCTTCAAGAATGAAGGGCAAACATCAAGGCAGGATTGGAACTCAGTTTGTCCTGATTCTAGGTCCAGCACTAATACCAGGCTGCCCAATTGTCTCTAGTTACTTAGAAGCAAGCAACACTGCAAAGATGGAGGGCCGTGGAGGAGAGCATCAGTGCCCGAGAAGCCAGGTCCATCTCTAGGTACTATCCTGAGTCATGTACATTATGGCAGAGGTTTGCTCACTGGGGCATTGTTACTTTCTATAGCTTGTGGTGTAAATCCAACCTGTTTCCTTTACCTTGCAAATAAAATTGTTCATGTAAACATTGTAAACAAACAAACTCTCTCCTTTCTGAGTAGGTTTTGTTGAATTATGGGTTTGTTGAACATAGAAAGTGTCTAAAGCTAATTCTAAAATTAAAAGGGACTTGCTTCCTTGAATCAAAAATCTAGAGGAAGCTAGCACAATAGAAAACATCTAATCCAACTCCCTTTTTCCCTTATGCAAAGAAAGCAATTGAGGATCTAATTTTCCCAAGGACCTACGGATTAGTGGTAGAATCAGGATTTGAACTTAGGTTTTCTGTCTCCAAATCCAGTACTCATTGTTCCATTATTCTATGTTACAAAAGTATTAACATAAGGGCACCAGAAGCAAAAATGATTTTGACTAGTAGAAGTGAGCTCCCCAAGGGAAAGGATGGTCGTTGCCTTTCTTTCCAACCCAAGTGCTCAGCCAATGACCACCATAGAGTAGGCTCCTGATACCTGGTTGTTGATTGACTAAGAAATGGAAGGACATGCTTTAATGCAATCAAATTTCATAGAATTGAATTGGAAGGGGTGTCAGAGTTTACTGGATTTACCTTTCTCATTTTATAGATGAGGGTATTCTGAGATGACTTGGCCAAGGTCACTGGAACAAGGCCAGGAAGCAGAGCTACAATTCCCAAATGGATTCCTTGCTTCAGGGCTCTTTCTTCTCCAGAGCTCAGTACAACAGACAGCCCCATGCATATTCTGGTGTCTAATCAAAGTTTTTCTTTTTCTCTTTTTAAATCCTGAAACTACTAATGAGAAACTTTAGGGGAAAATTGACAGTAATGAAAAACTTTAATACTGCAATAATGTCTAAGAAGAAGTAATTTGATTTAATGACACACTCATCTTAATCGTGATATTCTTCAGATGAACTTTTTTCCCCAGAATGCTTTCATTCCCAGGAAGATAAAAATGAAACGCTTCACCAGAAATGTTCACATTCTATCATAGGAGGATTACACCCTTGACGATTCTCACTTTCAGTTTTCCTCTGTCCACTGAATACGGAGGAGTAAGAAACCCATATTGCATTTGCATCATTTCTTCAATTGCATGGTGCAAGCCGCCATCTTAGCAGGGAGAGCAAGGCAATGTGGGACCATATACAAGGATGCTGACATAGTCTCTGGAATAGGGGGCTGCTATCCTCTTTCCTTATATTCCTCCTTTTCCTCTCATCTCACTCTGATCTCATTCATTTATTCATCACCTAAAGATGCTGGAAAATGCAACAATGAAAAAATGAGAGTCTCCACCCTCAAGGAGTTTACATATTTCTTGGGGGGAACTAAGGTATGAAATTGAGAAAATTCAAAATTCAGACAAATGACAAATAACAGAAATAATTTTAGTGCGTTTGGAAGGTTATTAGCAACTGGGAAGGTGAGGGGAATGAAAGGGGGAAAATTGTTCATTTCCCCTCACCCCAGCCCCTATAAGTTAGGTCCTTGAAGAAAGTGAGGGAATCCAAGAAGGGCAGCTCTATCATCCTATTTTGTATTATTCCTCAAATGTTTTTGGCAACTAGGCAGAGCCAAAACTTGGCAAGAGTAAAACCAAAAAACTTTTTTTAAAGGATTTACCGTGAAATCTATTTCTTTCTTTAAAAAAATATTCTAATGTAGAAATTATTAACATTCATATTTAAACTTTTGAGTTCAAAATTTCCTTCCCTCTCCTCTCCCTTAAGACAACAAGCAAGTTGGGAAAGGTTATATATGAGCAGTCATACAAAGCATAGTTCCATATTTGTTGCATTAAGTCTATTTTGGTCAATTCTTGAATTGAAAGCCCAGGAATGTCAACTTTGACTATGATTTCAACTGGGATGAGGGCATGTCTTATTTCTAATTCTAAGACATTCTACTAATGGACTATGGAAGTTACAGAAGAAGACTGACTCACGGGCATCAAGCATAAAGAGTTTACAATCCTGGGGCAGTTAGGTGGTACAAGTGGATAGATCACTGGAGGACTTGAGTTCAAATTCGGCCTTAGACACTTAATATTTAGTCATGTGACCTTAAGGCAAGTTACTTAACCGCATTGGCTTGGAAAAAAAGCTTATATTCTCCCTAAGGAGATGAGACTAATGCATTTAAGACAATACCAGACTATCCAAGTTCATCCAATAAGAGTGATGGATCCAGAGTCAAAGGGCCAGGATGGATGAGGAGGAAATTTGAATTCAAGCAATGCTTTGGATACTAGCAAGACAAAGTCCCAAATAAATATAAGCATGTAAGCACACTATCCTGAAGGGATTATATCCTCTTAGGGCAGTTTTCAGCTACTAAAATTTCCCTATAATTTTTGTGACACCCTCTGTATGTATGTATATCATATATAATATATAATATACAATATATAATATATAATATATGTATGTGCATATATATTATATATACATGTATATATATATATATATATATATATATATATATATATAATTTGTTGTTTAAATTACATGTTGTGGTATGCCATAAAAGAATTAGCTGAAGGAATTGGGAAAGGCTATGTTAAAGAGAGAAGGTTGGTTATTGAAGGGCAAGGCAAGAAAAGGTAAAGGGACATGATGACTGTCTTCAAATGTCTGAAGGCCTATCTCATGAAGAAGGACTAAACAAATTCTATTTGTTCTCAGAGATTAGAATGAGGAGTCATGGGTGGCTGTTGCAAAGAGCAAAGTTTGACTTGATGAAAATAAACTCCCTAAACAATTAGAATCATCCAAAGGAAGAATGGATTGTAAAGTTTGTATTGTTTACCTTTGGCATCAAAAATGACCATGGCATCTAATAAAACTTAATGCAAAGGCTAGGAGACTATTAGGTATATTATAGGTAGACTTGCTTTGGAAGTATGAGTTGGAACTAGGATGGTTGCTCTGAAATTCCTTCAGTAACTGGGTGGTATGATGGTTAGAGTGTTGGATTTCAAGTCAAAATCCCTGAACTCGAATCTGGCCTCAATCCTCATTGTGTGACCCTGGACAAGTCACTTAACCTCAATCTCAGTCTCCTCATTTCTAAAACTTCATGGGGTTGTTGTGAAGAACAAATGAGATAGCGTGAGATTCTTTTCAAACATTTAAGTATAACATGAATGTTCTTCTTCCTCCTCCTCTTCTTCCTCCATTTCTCTGGTTCTGTGATTCTTTGATTAGATGGCCTCCAAGTTCTCTTTCAATTCTATAATTTATTGACACCAATGAGAATAATAATAAATAATAATACTAATAATTCATGTTTATGTGCCTTTTTAGGATCTGCAAAGGGTTTTTACTCACAAAATCTAATTTGCTCTTCTCAGCAGTCCTGGGAGAGGTACTATTATTAGTCTCATTTAATAGATGAGGAACTTGAGACTCGTAGCTGCTATAATGTCCTCCAGGTTGAACAACAGGTTGAATACGAGGCAAGATTCAAACTCAAATCTCATGGCCTCCACATCTGGCATTCATTTCTTTCTATCTGTCAAGCTTCCTATGTAATGGGGATGTTGCAAAGATGAAATGAGATCATGTGTGCAGTCTGCACATTGCAAAGAGCTATACGGGTGTGAGTTATTATGGCAATAATGATAATAATGATGATTATTATTCCTAAAAGACAAGGTTTCTTGGGGGTATTTGAGGAGTTTTTCTCTCTAGTTTTTTCGTAGACATATTTCTGCATTGTGGTAGTATCTTGAGTCCCTTCATCAATTCTTTTTTTTTTCTTTTGGGTTTTTTGCAAGGCAATGGGGTTAAGTGACTTGCCCAAGGCAACACAGCTAGGTAATTATTAAGTGTCTGAGGCTGGACTTGTCTCAGGTACTCCTTACTCCAGGGCGAGTGCTCTAACCACTGCGCAACCTAGACACTCCTCCTTCATCAATACTTGTGTGAGATTAAAACTTTTGTTTCCAAGAGTTGAAAGGCTTTGGGAGAAAAACCAATTTTTTAAATACCATCATGATTTCCTAGCTAACAAAGTAGTCCCTAGTCTATTTAACACTTGGGAAACTTAATTCCTTTTTGAAGACATTACATCTACAAATAGCAGATATTTTCTCAGGAACATTAGTTGACAGGTATTTAAAATGCAATATTCCACCCCCTGATTAATCATTCTGAAATACAAGGAGATTCAATAAATTAGAACACACCTACCCAGCCCATGGAAGAGTTGAGAAGTTGTCCTCTCCCCAAGACTCGGTAGTTATTTTTTTACCTCCTGCCCCCCAACATATGAGTACATCTCTCTTGCTTTCTTTCAGTCAGATTCCAAGCCCCAGGACAAGTCAAATGATTATTCAGTCATTGCCAAATTATGATCTAACTAAAAATAATAAATCATTAGATAAATAAAAGCTGAATATTTGGCATGTATCAGCATTATACAAATTATGAATGATGATGTTGCTGAAACAGCTGGATTTTGGAATGAGTGCTTCAAGTACAGATGATGTTTTCTCCAAGTCTTTCCACAATTTATCCAGATTTATCTGTAATGTTCCCTTTTGGGGGGAGGAGGGAGAGATCAGGACTTGAGATTTCATCCGTGTTAGGTTCCACTGATGTAAATTAACAGCTCTCAAGTAATTTATATTTCTGGGGAAATATCTGGGGCAATGAGAGACTGACCCACAGGCATAGCACTGATCTAGTATTTGGCAGGGCTAGTCCTTGAACCCAAGGCTTTTTGACTCCAAGGCTAGCCCTTCTATCCCCTGTGCCATTCTCCTTCCCTAGATTCACTTTTCCCTACTGGAATTCTCACAAGTCCATGATGTGGACAGTCACTTCCATTAAAGCAATCAGAAATGCCCTAGATGCCAATACATCCTTTCCCGGGGCTTGGGGGAGGGTGGTCAAAGCGGGAAAATGGTGAGCATCAGCCTTTGGGCAAGAGGTGAATGGCATGAGTGAACCCTCGAAAAAGCATGAACAAATGAGGAACCATAAATATGGAGGAACATGCATCACAGGGCAGTAAGGAAATTGACTGCTATTCTGAGTTGCTTCAAATAATCACATTTTAAAAACTAATTGAGATACCAAGGAACTGAAGCCAGTGAAATAACCCAGTAGGGAGAGGGAGGGGGAACTGCCTCATCAGGTTCCTCTCCTCCTATTTCCTGTGTGGGTGTTCTTTCCCTCCCTAGCCAGCAAAGCTCTTCTGAAGGTCAATCTGTCAATTGCTTTCCACTCTTCAGAAGCAAAGAAATAAGTAAAATATCAGAGAAGAACAAAGAATTATCTCCAAAGCAAAGGAAGGCAATTACTTATTACCAAGGTGAAGTCAAATGTCAATAGACACCTCAAGGATTTGTTTCTTGAGCTTAGATGACAAGTGTTGGACAATTACTTGAGGTTCAGAGGGGTTATTTGACTTGTTCAAGATCACATAGTTAAAACATCTTAGAATCAGGATTGAAATACAAATATCTTATGGCAAATATGGGATTACTCCATCCACTAGGCTAAGGTCTGCCAACAAATATATTTTAGCTCATCCCTGGGTTGCATCTCCTGTTCGTTTTCCTTTTAAAGACAACTTTTTAGATTCCACCTTCCACCTTTAGATAGATTCCCAAATCTCCCCCAGTGTTTATTCATGCGTGTGACAGCCCACTCAGTTAGGGAATTCATCCTTAAATTCAACCTTAATAATGTGTTTTGCCACTTCTGTTTTCTCTGGTTCCATCATTGGTAAAAATAGAGCTGAGCTACCTCAGCCCCATAGAATAATCCACAGGGAAGGAGTGTGATGGGTTAGGAAAAGCCTTGGGCTTAAGAGGAGTCAGGACTGGCCGAAACTGAGCCTGTCAACTGGTCTCAGACTGACCCAAGAAATTCTTGAAGAGACTCTAAGGCACAGGTTAGGGTTGATCTGATCTGTTTAGAGGAGAAAGCTAACTCTCTGGGCTGTTGTTGTTTACCCCACCAATGTCATAAACTCATCATACTGAAAGACAGAAAGAGCCAGTCTTTCCCATTTCTGCAGCATTTCTACTTTTACAAATAGCCTTTATTTGCAGCATCCCTATGCTAGAGATTGTTCGTTTTTATCATTTTCATTTTATAGATGAGAAATCAGAGATTCATAGAATGAGAGGAAATTTCCCTGGGTCTCATGGCTCATAAGGGGACCAAGATTTGAATCCAAGTCTCTCCTAAATCCAAATCCAGTAAATCAATAGTTCTTGTCCTTTTTGTTTCATGGATTCCATTGCAGGTCAGTCTGGCAAAACCAATGAATGAACGCCTTCTCAGAAGGATGTTTGTAAAATAAAATATATAGGATTAGAATGGAAAGCGATGACATTGAAATGTAGTTATCTAAATGTTGAAAGTTCACAGATTCCCCAAGTTCAGAAACCCAATAGACCTTGAGCCCATGCATTGGCATGAACTCTAGATGACATCGGCTTCTGAGGGACAGTTCCTGGGGTGAGCTCTATCATAATTCAGCTGCATAAAATCTTTGCACAAAGAAGCCCTGCCTTGTATTTGCTGTTCCTTCACCTCTGCCTTGCCTCCCCAATTAGATTGTAAGCTCTTTGAATAATGGGGACAGAGGAGAACCAGTGGAGGTGGATGAATATGCATCAAAGGGCATTAGGGAAATTAACTAATATATTGAGTTACTTAAAATTATCACATTTTAAAAAGTAATTGAGATACCAGGAAATGAACCATACCCTTTCTATGCCCTCCATATGCCTAATACACTTCTGGACAGCATGGTAAGATGGAAATGATACCCTATTTGCTAGCGGACTCATAGAATTTCAGTCTTAGAAAGGATCTAGCTCAACCTATATAGATGGAGAAGAGTTTGTCCTTTAGCATGCCAGGGTCATCCAACCCTCCAGGGAAGGACTTCTCCTCCATATGGAGGGGAATTATTCTATTATTAGGCAGCTTGGGTTGGGTCTATGTCTGATTCCTTGCGACTTTCCTCGCTCCTACTTCTGATCTCTTGGTCCAAACAAAATAAAACTAACCTAACATATGGGAGCCCATAAAATTCTTGAGCATAACAATCATATCTACTGGAAAAAGCCTGAGTTGTTTCAATAAGTCCTTATAGATCAAAGCCCTTCCCCAACCTCATGCACTTCTATGGATGCTTTCCAGTTTAGACAGCATGACTTTTCTAAAATATAGAGCCAAGAGCTGGACCCTATGCTAAAGAAATGGACTGCTTAAGCCACGGTACAGTGTCATTCTTACTTGACGAGGCATTGTCTTTTATTTATTCTGGGGGCTTAAGTTCTCCTGTCTTTCCAGGACCAGAAAGTAACAACATTCTTTTTTGGGACTGGCAAGCCAGTTTAACCAGAGCAGTTACTCCATTAGTCAGTGAATTTCTTGAGATTTTTTTTCCTTTTCTTTGTATCTCCAAGGCTCAGCACAATATTTAGTACATAGTAGGCATTTGATAAATACTGGTACTCTTGAGAGTGTTAGTCATTTCAAACTACCTCCTATCACTTATCCTACAATCTCAGTGGAAATGTCTAGGACCCTGAATTCAAGGGCCTTGGAAATAGCCTCCCTCATCCCTACCCTCCCAGCCTACCAGTCTGGGCCTTGCAGAGATCAAAGAGAAGAGCAATTGCCATGGGAAAATGGCCTAAATCTCTTGCTACCACCAAGACCAATTGCTGACCAACTGACAGAAAGATCCAAGAAGCCCAGAAATATGAGAGCTTTCCAGCTTACTGGTTCTGCTTCCAGTTCAACTCTCCCCCCCCCACACCATAGTCATCATCCCAAGGAAGCAATCTGTATGGAGATGTGGCTTGGCAGAAGTTATTGAAAATGCAGAAAAGAAACTTCTTATCACCAAAGCATTTTCACAAGGTTCAACATCAAAATGAATATTACTTTATCACTGGAAATGACCTATATAATAATCATTGTCATTTTCTTTTACTGGGGCACTCTAAGGACCACAAGACCTTTCCTTCTGACTTACAGTCTTCAATATTTAATATCTTCCCTTTAAGAATGTGAATCCGCATTTATATCCTATTGCTTGCTGTCATAGTGGGGAGGGAAAAGAGGGAGGTAGAAAAATGTGGAACTCAAAAGTTTACGAAAAGATGAATGCTAAAAACTACCTTTACATACAACTGAAAAAAAGTAAAATAAAATGACAGTTTATTTGCTAAAAAAATCTGTTTAGAATGAGGATAATTTTGTTTTCTATTTCTTTCTCCAATGATAATCCAAAGTAAATACTTAGTAAATATTTTCCCCATTCATTCATTCACCTGGGATTTTATCCACAGAAATAGTATTTGTTTCAAAATAATGCTTTCCTAAGAGGAGACATGAAGAGTAAGAAAATAGGAAACAAACTAATGGAAATAATTCCAAAAGGAAAGTACAGAATGAGTTTTCCAAAATTCCTATTGGAGTATGGTTTCCATTTTGTCTCCCTCTGGTCACTTCTACTCTCAAGCTTCAACTATTTGACTTTGGCTAAAACTTTGATAAAGTGACTAAAGCTTTGACTCGGGCACCTAAGTTTAAATAGCACTTTCAGGCTTTTGACAATACAGAGACAACTGGGCTTTCCTGACTTTCCTCTTAGCATGAACTTGATGACCCAGGATCTCCACACTTTTCACTATTGGAGTTTAGGGCATGTTTATGTCACTTTCCCCAAATCTAAAAATATATAATTGATCTTTTCTTGCATAACTCTTCCCTGACTGATCTCTTGAAGAGAATGGTGATATCAGCAGAGAACCACTAAATGATATAACTGAAAGGGACATGAGAAATTTCAGGATTTTAGACTGAGAGCTGAAATAATACCTTCATAATCCTTGAACCCTCTCTGTTTACAGATGAGCTATAGAGGCCCAGATTAATGAAAAGAGGATTCCAACTCTTGTTCTCTCACTCTTGATGAGGCATTTTTTTTCCTATTCAACATGATGCATTATATATAGTATATGGTTTAAAACCATTAAAATGTCCCCAAGATTCTTACTATTTATGTAAATCTTAGTATTTCAATGGGTTCTTTTTTGAGGGGAAAGAACTTCTTTAATAGTTATCATCATGGCCCTTCAGTGATATGAGTGTCCCCTAACCATGGGCATTTAGTTATGCCTGTTTTTCCTGAAGTAGGGGCAAATCTTGCTCTTACCTTGCAACAGCTTGTAAAGAAAGTAGAAAGGAAAGAAGAGAAAGAAAGAAGAGAGGGGTAGAAAGAAGAGGAAGAAGGAAAGAAGGAAGGGAGGAAGGGAGGAAGGGAGGGAAGAAGGAAGGAAGGAAGGAAGGAAGGAAGGAAGGAAGGAAGGAAGGAAGGAAGGAAGGAAGGAAGGAAGGAAGGAAGGAAGGAAGGGTCTTCAGTAACTTTAAAGCTGGTTCTTGGAAGCTAGGTCTAGAAGACTAAAGAACTCATATCTGAAATTAGGTCTTCTGATTCCTGCTTCTCTATTCATAAAGAGAGAGGTGGGGTTTTGAGGATGAAATTATTTTGAAAGTGAAAGGTGAATTTGGGAGGGATAGGAAAAAGAAATGTGTCTATTAAGATTGACTGGGGGGGGGAATAACAAATATGTGCTTTATAATGAAAACCCTTTGACTATATTTATATGCCATCAAACACAGTAATATTTTAAGTTTCAGTAATGGAGAAAGCTCCTAGACAATTGGGATGTCCTTGATCCCTTTGAAATCATATGGGTTCTGATCCATTGGGTGGAAGCCTTGAGGGAGATAATTGAGCGGACTTTTGTATTGAGGAATTGAAAACAAAAATCCATCATATTTCTAGGAATTCTAGGCTGCTTTTACAAAATATTCTTGGCAGGTTAAAGAATCAGTCTAGACTATCCCTAAAGCATGGTGTTTATAACCTTTTCTTAATATCATGGACCTGTTTCAAAGCAAAGGAATTGGGTTAGAATTCCCACTAAGAATAATGTTTTAAATGTAAGAAACATAATAGCATTACAAAGGAAACCAACTATGTTGCAATCTAGTTAGCAAAATAAATATTTTTTAAAATTCATGGATTCCAGAATAATAAGCCCTTATTTAGAGTTTTCTCTTTGCTTAGGTCTAAAACAGAGCCCCTAAAAAGTCCCTTCTTCGTGATTAGAATCATACCCAAATTAATGACTTTCTATATTGAAATGCAGATGCCATGCTTCTAGATGTCTCTTTAATCCAGATGACTTGGTATTTGATTCTAATCAGAGCATAGTCATACTGGCATCATCATACAGTAGCACTTTGTCATAAGGCTCTTCTTTACCGCCACTTTTTACATTAAGAATTCAAGTCAAAGGGAACATTAACTGCATGCCTCAGTTTTCCTGACTCCTTCTAGCCTGGTGAGGTTTTCTTCCCTGATCTTGACTATCCCCAACACTAAGGAAATATTCTTACTTTTCTAAAAAAGGGGAGGAATTAATGGACTGGAAGCATCACTGATTGACCCAGGACTAATTTTATAGCAGATAACACAGTGACTCTCATAGATAGCAAGATGACCATTTGTACGAAGAATGCCAATTGACTGCTATTTGACCTGCTAGTCTTATATTAGAAGTTGTCTGAGTCTCACTGAAGTGCCTAATGTTAGGGTCATTTTTTTACTGGCCTTTTTTTCCCCAGAAAGTTTAGAAACCCAATAAGCACAAATTAGAGCAAGCACATCTACTCTATAATTGGAATTTGAAGATAATTCCTGTTTGATCATTGTTGAGGAAATGGTGAACAGCCACATGGATCAGAAGACCTTGAACAGAAAAGGAGGAAAATCTGAAAATAAATAACCTTTCCCAAATTTGAAACATCATATTGTTGAACCTAAATATTGAGAATGAGAAATGTCATGAGAAATGAGCTTATGACATCTAAATTCAATTGTGGCCATTGTTTTCATATTCTAAATCAATGCTAGGGACTAACGTAAGTGCAGAGCAGGTCATACTTGCTCCTTCAGAGATTCCTACACTATAGAATACATAAGAAAATTATAGCCATTTAATGATATTTTCTAAGCACCAACTATGTGTGGGTTTCCTGCCTCCATTAATTTTGTATATAGAAATTTATACACAATGTATATTTAGATGACATGTACATACTTGCTATATATAAAGAGAAACATGGATGTGTGTATATCTAAACACATAATGCAATGTAATGATTACCTTCAAATAACAGGAGCTGCTCCTTTCCCTACTCTGTCTATACTCCCTTGAGATATAGGCTAAGAATCCCAATCTCTAGAACTTGGACCTTGATAAGAACACTTCATCCTTACAGCTACAATTATTTCAACTATAGATTCAGGGGTTTGGTCAAGAAAGCCATTGTACATATATATATATATATATATATATATATATATATATATATATATATATATATATATTATATATACACACACACACATATATGTGTGTATGTATACATATATATGTAGGTATTCATGGAATACTTATGTATATATCATATATGAATATTATGCATGTGTGTTTATTTAATCTATCTATTCTAGAATCCCAATCTCTAGAACTTGGACCTTGATAAGAACACTTAATCCTTACAGCTATAATTATTTCAACTATAGATTCAGGGGTTTGGTCAAGATAGCCATTGTACATATATATACACACACACACACACACACACACATACATATATGTGTGTGTATACATATATATGTAGGTATTAATGGAATACTTATGTATATATCATATATGAATATTATACATGTGTGTTTATTTAATCTATCTATTCATCCATACATCTATCTATCTATGTTGGAGAATATATATAATATGAATATACACACACTTGTTTAGGTTTTTGCAAGGCAAATGGGGTTAAGTGACTTGCCCAAGGCCACACAGCTAGGTAATTATTAAGTGTCTGAGGCTGGATTTGAACTCAGATACTCCAGATTCCAGGGCCAGTGCTCTATTCACTGTGCCACCTAGCTGTTCCTCACACACTTATTTTTATATGTGTTTTCCCCAAGAAGCTTAAAAGCTCTCTGATGGCCTGGGGGTAGTATCTTGTGAATAAAACATACAGATACACAGACACACACACACACACACACACACACACACACACACACACACACACACATTCATGTCTCCAGCACCTCCTCCTCTATTGAAGTGTAATCTCACTAAGGGCAGGAACCCTTCATTTGGGGCTTTGTCTTTTGAGCTCCAGAGTTCAGAACTTAAGCAATGCTTTTTGATGAATTGCCTTACTGAGTTGAAAGTACAAGACCCTGCACCCTAGCAATGGAGCTAGAGAGGTAACATGAGCCCTTACAGACTTTATAATCTGATGGTAGAATGGAAAAGACCAGGTCACAAAGAGATAGATGTAAGGTAGACTATAAGAGACAAGATGCAAAGGAGAAGTCGAGGCAGCAGGCTATGAGAAATTTGAGCTGGACCTTGAATGAAAGAACAGAGATGAAGGTAGGGAAAGGCACCACATATAAAGTTATAGAAACATAAGAGGGTAAGGGAATAATGAAAGACAGGGAAGGGACCCCAGAAACCATTTAATCTGCCCTTACATGTTCTGGTTTAAGTAAAGGAAGGCAGAAAGGTTAAGTGATTTGCCCAATTTCACAAAAAAAAAAAAACTGGTTAAAAGTTCATAGATTTAGAACCTGAAAGACTCTAATTTTCTATTGAAATAATTGTGGCCAGAGGGTTTAAGTGATTTCTCCAAGGTTTCACTGGAATTACCAGAGATAGACACTGAAAATCCAGTTCTTCTGCCTCCAAATCTGGCAAGATTACTTCTATACCACACAGAAGGGAAGGCAGAAAGCATCTCGAAGGCTTTGAAGGTCACCGCTGCATTCCACTCTCTTGCTCCTAAGGAGTTGGAAGCCAACAGAAGGTTGGAAGCTCATAACTGAGAATGCCCTCCTGAGATTGTAGAATTAAAAATGAATGAATGATACTTCTTCCATGTCTCTTTGGGAAGTTCTTGGGAAGCCGTGGATATAGTGAAGCATTTCAAGTCTGAGGACTTGTGTTCAAATTTCAGTTTTGGCCCTTAATAGATGCATAATTTTAGACAACCATTCCACACATGAAGCAGACTCAGCTTCCTCATCCATAAAAAATGAGGTTGACTCCAAGTCTAGATTTAAAATATGCTTTTGATGAGAATAGCAGATATGAGGCTGGAGTCCCCCTTCTACCTAAAAACAAATGTTTTAGGACCTAGGTTATACTACAGAAAAACAGCAAGTCTGCAATTTAAGTCCAATCTCATCTTTTTTTTTTTCTGAGGATCTGACTGTCTGGAGATAAGGATAGAGGCTGTGGTAAAAAAAAGGGAAGAGTTGAAGAATGACCAGTCTTCCAGATGCACTGGGAAAAGGCAGTATTGGAAACAGTTGTCAAAATAGAAAACTGATGAACTCTGTTCTTCAATTCATACCACCCCTCAACTCATGGTTATAAAGTCTACCCCCAAATCAGTGGGAACTGGAACATTTATTTAGAGAAGGATCCCGCCCTTTATTTTCTAAAGCCTGGAGCAAAAAACTCATTAAGTGGAAACGGAAGCCTTTCGAGTGTTTCCTTTGCCCTTCTCGACTCTGTCTAACTCAAACATGACAACATGGGAGGTTTGTTCCTTCTCCCATCACTTAACAGGATGGAGGAGCAGCTTGGTGGATTTTGCTAAGTAACCAGCAGGTAGACTTTTCAGAACTCTTCTAAGCTGCCTACTCAGCTGCTTCCCGAGACCCTCTTTAGAAACAGCAGCAACAACATCATCATCAACAAGAAAAACCCGCTTCTCTCTTTCAATCTCTGAAAGATGCAACTTAAGCTCCAGTGAGGCACGACACAGCCATTCAATTATCCAAAATACCAGAAGTCCATAAAAGAACATTTTGCTACAATTGCTTTTTTAAATTTGTGTGAAACAGCACCCTTTGGTACATCAATCCTCCCAACTCTCTTGCCTCCTGCTCACCAGATCCCAAGCAGGAATCTCCCAGCACTATCTTCGGATGGAACTTACATACCTATTTTTATCAATGTTATGATCATTCTTGGAAAAGCCAGACCAAATCCATATAACCATAATTCTGTGAAGCCACTATGAAGAGTGTCGGAAACAGACACAATTATATCTCTTGCACAAGTCCCAAAGGCAAAAAGGAAGGCCCCAAAATTCACTGCCGTGGCAGAGATGAGCATCCAGATGTTCAATATTCCATTTTCCCAAGACTTCCCTGTTCATCCCGAAGGGTTTTTAAAGTGACAAATGTCTGGATGTGACTGCCCCCCCCATCTCCCAGATATGTCACAGCCAGCTAAGCTGCATCAATTGCTTTGTACAACCACACAGAGTAAATGGAAAAACAAACCCAACTCAACCCAAATGGTGAGATCTATAAAATTTACATTTACCCCCACAGGAAGCAGATGGTGAGCTTCATCAAAGATATAAAACGATATAGGGCCGAATGCTTCCTAGTTTTTCCTAGGGAAAATAAAAGTAAAACCAAAAAATATATAACCACTACTCTCTTTATGCCCCTTCTCTTGGGAAAGACTCACCTGGCTTTAGAAAGAGGACAGGAGTTTGGAAATCCATTTTAATAAGCAAATTCTAAATGCTCTGACCCACGCGTGCCCACCTTTGCCATCAGTAGACACTGTGCTCTCAGACAAGACATGAAGCTTGTTTGACTCCGTACATCTTACAAAAATCCATCTCATTCACTTGTGTGGATCTCTTTATCGTACTTGACATGGGCTGGCCCAGGGGACTGTCTTGTTGTACCATAAAGATCCTTAAATAGGCACCACTGATGAAACATTTAATCCAAGCCCCAGGATCAAATAGCTACCCTTGCCCAAGTCAGTGATCGAAAAATCCATTCTCCAATTAAATAAATGCATGCAAAGCTAGGACTGTTTATTATGTCTTTTAACATAGTTCAGCTGCTCTGGAATGCATCCAAGTGGCTTCATATTTTATTTAAAAAAAAAAACCCACCAGAGTCCAAGTCATTCCACTTTTCCTCTCATGGCTTATTTCAAACATCTCTTTGGAAGAAAATCCCCTCTTTCACCTATATGACTTATACAGTCTATGTTTGGACAGGGGAAGCATGTGTCACACCCAAAGAGCCATTACTCAGCTTCATGTACACATGATCTCGCTGGCTATGTACTGCTTAGGACAAGAAGTCAGAATTTATTTGGAAGGCATTTTTATCTAGTGGTAGAAAAGACACTTAGATCATGTTCTAATTAACCACAGTTGGGCAACTGAGGCAGCACATTGTTGCAGCTAACTCTCTACAGCTAATATTTATATAAAAGTAATTGCTTTTATTACCACAATTACTACCTCATTGATCATCACAATGACTTTGCAGGATAGATGCCATTATTATTCTCCTTTTCACAAATAAGGAAACTGAGGCACAGAAGGAAATGACTTGCCCAAAGTCACAGGACTAATAAGTCTAGCCAAGATTCAATCTCTGATCCTCTGGCTCCAAAGGCAGTGGTCATTTTCCTTCTAGCATACAACCTTTACGGTTGAAACAACTTTCAAGTTGACATGAAAAGGCTACAGGAGCCAGCTGGTGCTTTCAAAGGAAGCATTTGTGAAACCCAAATTAAATCATGAATCAAAATGTTAGAAGTTGCTAGAACAAAGAGCTAAAGCGGGAAAGGTAGAAGGATCTGATGGAAAATACATTTTCCAAAAAGAGCTGAAAAGCAATTGTGGGCATTTCTTCTGCCATCCTGGGGGGGATTTATTCTGAGCAAGCTTCTCTTGGCTCTCTTAGTATTGAGTCATATGGGAAATCCGCAGTTCATCTAATCCAGGCTCACCTCAATTTAATGGATTTTTAATGCTTAAAAATCTTCCCATGGCTGGGTTCATTTGTGCTTTCATGCAGATTAACTATGGATTTTAATTACTGTTTTCTGTCATCTGGTTAAATAATATTTTTCTGATCACTCACATTTGGAGAGCTAGATTGAAGTGATGCTCTGCATCAGGTCAGTTGAAAGGGATTGTTTCTGGAGATCAATGAATTCTGTTGTCATTAAGTTAGGAGCCAGAGTGCTAATGGACCAGGCATTGGAGAAATATCTTTCTCCTTATTTCAAAGAATCTTGAAATAACCTAGAGAACAATCTCCAAAAATCTCCATTTCCATTTTGATTTCTGTATCATTCAGAAAGATATGATTGATCAGGTTGGGGCCTATTTAAACAGAAAAAAAATGAACCCAAATCAGTCCTGGCTACTCTTTCAAAGTGGTATTTGTTCAGTATTATACGATGGCAGAGAAAATAAAGCAGTGCAATGAACTCTTTCTTAGCATGGTGCTTGATACCTAGTAGGTGCTTAAGGAATGTTTGCTGGTGGACTGCCTGTTTTAAAGAATGATTTGGCCCAGAAGATCCTAAACAAAATGAATTAGGCTCTTCTTGCCTCTACTCAATTTAATTTCATAGGGTTGGTTAGTAAAGAGTGACTGTGGTTATATATAATTTCACCTTTATATATATAATTCAACTTTCTATCCTTGAGAGTGATGTCTTTGGAAAAAGATTGCTATCTATTCAATTTTAAGGTTTTTGTCATTAGGGTCAGCTTTTTCAAAACTTCCTTTAGTATTATCAGGGCTTTAGCTGGGTAGATTTTAAAAAAAATGATTGATTGGGATCATCACTACCATAAATTATTTTTGACCTTTCTTCAGTCATTTCATTTCTCTTTGCTCAGCCCTAGTTTCCTATTGTCAAAATACCTTGTATAAGAAATCCTCTCTGATTTTTTGGTTTATCAATTTGAAGAAGCCCTGGGGTAGAAATTTACTCTCTCTGGCTGCAACTAATGGTCTAAGAGAGTTGCCTGGGGAAGTTAATGGATTTACCCATCCAGTCAATTTGTGACTGAATACCAGGTCATTCTGACTCCACTTAGAACATACTGTATGTTTGCTCTAAATGATTAGAATTATGGAAGACTAAAAAAACCTAAGTGAGAAAGGGTAGATTTGAATTCAGGTCTTTGTGCCTTTCAAGAGCCTTCTCTATTCTCTCTGGGATATTCCCTCTCAAGTCCTCTAAGATGTGTTGAATTCACTTCCTTGATGTTTGGATACAGCTGTTCTGATGCAAATAGAGACTTTTGAAACAGGTGACATTTCAGTCCTTCCTGAAGTCTGTGACTGACAAGCTCATTTTTATGATGAAAACAAATACAAAATAAATAAAAATGTTCCCATTTTATATTATGAAAAAAAGTTAGGCCACTTGGCTCCAAAAATCTTACAAATCCTAAGCAAAGGCCATCATGAATCTATGCAACCAAAAAACCCCCAAAATACTTGGTTGGATTATTGAACTCAAGGATGAGAGGCCCAACATAGTGGATGGAGAGGTGCCGTGGGGATCAGACAGACCTGAGTTTGAGTCTTGCCACTAGCACAAACTATGTAGCCTTAGGAAAGTCATTCAATCTCTCTAAGATTATAAGTGGTAGCAAATGTGTAGATCAGCATGTGTTTGGTATCACCTACCCCAACTGCCATCCATGGTATACTTATAAATTAAAGTTTTCAGTGAAAACAAAGATCAGTGGGCCAAACAAGACCCTCACCAGGAGTTTACGGGACATACTAATCAAAAGTCTGCTAAAAAACAAAACCTGTTTTTTTTTTTTTTTTTGAAGAACGACATCAAAATGGTGTAGGTTACAAGACAATGAAATCGACCAATTAAAATGATTTTTTTTTATCCTTTTAAAAATAAGAGACGTGAATGGAGATCCCAATGGCTTTGAATGGGAATGCTTAACAACTTCTTTTGAGAAGTCTGGGAGTTTTCTCCAATAATAAGTCTGAGTGCTTGTGTGGAAGATAGCTTTTTGAATCACCCAGATAGCCAGCTCTCTGAATGTTTCTATCGGCTCTTCTTTGTAAATGCTACACAATGAATACATCGGCTCTAAGATCCATTCTTTAGAGAAGCCATTTGGAGGTGGGCCCACTTTTGTTTGCCCGACTTTCACAAACATGCTTGAAGCTAGTGAGGGTCTCTCCACCATGATTAATGGCCTCCCATTGGGTATATGGAAAACTTCCCAGCCCTGTTCCCTTGAGAATGCTACATGACATGGATTTCGAGGCAAAGCTAGATTAAAAGAGGAGGAGCAAGCGCTATAGCCCACCTACCCCATAGCCATCCATTATATACAGTTATAAATCAAGTTTTTCAGCTAGAACAAAGACCAATGGGCCAAACAAACAAGGGCATCCATGGCAAATTGTTTGGAGGCCTAAGAAAACTCTTGACAGCAGACAATGGAGTTGGCAAAGTCACTGTCGATACTGTTCCAAAGTCCAACTGATTTATGAAGAGTTAGGCAGGGTGTATCAAATGTCTGCAGGATTTAGAAGGCAGCCAATGGAAAATGTGACTGAAGAAGTAACGCTATCATAGAATATACCAAATTAAGTCCAATATCAACATATCCATCCATATATATTTTATTTCTACTCTGAGCTGCTGATCATGAGAATTTGATTTCATTCAGGACTCACACAAGCCTGTCTTCTTTTCAGATCATTTGCTGATGAGATCATGGTCTTTCTTCTCACCCTTCCTGTGAGCTCTCATTTTGGAATCCTCACTTCCCATCCCTCTTTCCTATACCAGGGATCATTTGATTTTATTTGTTTCAGATGCTGCTTACATATCCTCAGATTTTAAAACAACAAACAATAGTTTACACAGAGAAATAAAAGAAATGTAGACTTTAGCTAAGAAAAATGGAAACAACTTGAAGGGCAATATAGTTGGCAGAAGGCATGAAAGTAAATAAATGATGTTGTAATTAAACAGTAAAAACTAATGTTTCTCAAGGCCATTCTATGGAGCCTAAAACATCATCATCATCATCATCATCACTAATTTCTCAAGTATGTATATTTCCAAAGATGACTTAAAAGTCAATATTGTCTTTGAAGGCATTAGGAAGGAGATGAATGGCTAAAGGAGGTAGAGTGAATGTATTGCAAGAGAGAGGGACAAAAAGAGCAAGAATGTTACAAGGGTTATCAAGGAATATAAAATGAATGAGAAAATGGCATCCAGGATATCAGGAAGATTAGAGGTTTTTTGGAAGGGCATAGGTAAGAATTATACAAGGAAAGGCATGGAAGGGCTATGATCATAGATTCATTTAAGTAAATAAACTATGTCTGGAAATTGGGGATATAAGAAGATGAGAGGGAGATATTTTCTGTTATTACCCTAATATAACCAAGAGTGTTAGGAGGCAATACTACCCCACAATCTGAGTTATGACCTGCTTGCCTTGTTGACTTTCTCATAAAGCTGGTATGAGAATCAGATAAAGCTGGATATATATCTATAGATATATATCTATATATCTATATCTATATCTATATCTATATATCTATCTATCTATCTATATATATATATGTATATAATCTTGGACAAATCAATTCAACAAATTCAATTCAGCTACCATTTATGAAACTTTTCTTATGGACAAAGTTCTGTATGGCCTCAATTTCCTCAGTGTAACAAATAGACTGCACTAACTGATCTCTGAGATGCTTTTGTGATTTAAAGCCTATAATCCTGTTTTGGATAGAGATCAGGCATATATGTTTATCTGTTAATTCAGAGAGATGTCTTAGGTCTCTTCACATCTATGGCTGGAGAAATACCATAATATGGGAAGATGTATAAATTAATCCAGTGACACACAGGACCAAAGTTTCATAACTTTGGAAGACTCTGGAGGGCATCTATATACAGAAGAAAGAATTTATGAATCGTAGAAAATTAGAGTTAGAAGGCAGGACAACTGGGTGGTGCAGTGGTTAGAGTGCTAGGTCTAAAGTCAGGAAGAATCATCTCCCTGAGTTCAAATCTGACCTCAGACATTTACTAGTTGTGTGACCCTATGCAAGTAACTTTATCCTGTATGTTAGACTTTTCTCATCTGTCAAATGAACTGGAGAAGGAAATGGCAAATCACTTCAGTATCCCTGCCAAGAAAAAGAGAAATGGCATCATAGAGAGTTGGGCATGTCTGAAAAATGATTGAACAACAAATAAGTTGGAATGCAGTGGCCATCTAGGCTAAAACATACACCTAAGTAATCCCCAACAACTGATCATCTGGAATTCCCAAAGACCTCTTGAGGAAAAGAAGCACATCAACCTCTAAAGGCAAGCTGATTAATTTGGAGGCAATTCCAGTTGTTAGAAAGTTTTCCTAAATTTGCTTATTTATAATTTCTTTTTTTACTTTGTTTCTTAATTTTGTTTTGTTTTGTTTTGGTTTTTGGTTTTCTCAAAGATTTTAATTATTTTGAGTTTTACAAGTTTCCCCCTAATCTTGCTTCCCTCCACCACCACCCCACCCACAGAAGGCAATTTGCCATTCCATACATTGTTTCCATGGTACATATTAGTCCAAATTGAATGTGATGAGAGAGAAATCATATCCTTAAGGAAGAAAAATAAAGTATAAGATAGTAAAATTACATAAGATAACTTTTTTTTCTAAATTGAAGGTAATAGTCTTTGGTCTTTGTTCACACTCCACAATTCTTTCTCTGGATACAGATGGTTCTCCATTGCAGATAGTCCAAAACTGTCCCTGATTGTTGCACTGATGGAATGAGCAAGTCCATTAAGGTTGATCATCACCCCCATGTTGTTGTTAGGGTGTACAGTGATTTTCTGGTTCTGCTCATCTTGCTCAGCATCAGTTCATGCAAATCCCTCTAGGCTTCTCTGAATTCCCATCCCTCCTGGTTTCTAAGAGAACAATAGTGTTCCATGACATACATATATCACAGTTTGTTAAGCCATTCCCCAATTGAAGGACATTTATTTGATTTCCAATTCTTTCCCACCACAAATAGGGCTGCTATGAATATTTTTGTACAAGTGATGTTTTTACCCTTTTTCATCATCTCTTCAGGGTATAGACCCAGTAGTGGTATTGCTGGATCAAAGGATATGCACATTTTTGTTGCCCTTTGGACTTAATTCCAAATTGCTTTCCAGAAGGGTTGGATGAGGTCACAGCTCCACCAACAATGTATTAGTATCCAAGATTTCCCATATCCCTCCCAACATTGATCATTGTCCTTTCTGGTCATATTGGCCAGTCTGAGATGTGTGAGGTGGTATCTCAGAGATGCTTTAATTTGCATTTCTTTAATAAGTAATGATTTAGAATAATTTTTATATGACTATGCATTTCTTTGATTTCCTCATCTGTAAATTGCCTTTGGATATCCTTTGACCATCCGTCAATTGGGGAATGGCTTGTTTTCTTTTTGAAAATTTGACTCAGTTCTCTGTTTGTTTTAGAAATGAGTCCTTTGTCAGAAATACTAGTTGAAAAAATTGTTTCCCAGTTTACTACAGTTCTTTTGATCTTGGTTATAGTGGTTTCGTGTGTGCAAAAGGTTTTTAATTTAATGTAATCAAAATTATCTAGTTTGTTTTTAAAGATGATCCCCATCTCCTCCATGGTCATAAACTGCTTCCCTTTCCATAGATCTGACAGGTAAACTAGTCCTTGATCTTCTAGTTTGCTTATGATATGGTTTTTTATGTCTAAATCCTGTATCCATTTGGATCTTCTCTTGGTATAGGGTGTGAGGTGTTGGTCTAATCTAAGTTTCTTCCACACTAACTTCCAATTTTCCCAGCAGTTTTTATTGAAGAGAAAGTTTTTATCCCAATAGCTAAACTTTTTGGATTTATCAAACAGCAGATTACTATAATCATTTGGGCTTAAGTGATTTGCCTAACACTTATTAAGTGTCTGAGACCAAATTTGAACTCAGGTCCTCCTGACTCTGGGGCCAGTACTTTATCCACTGTACTCTCTACCCCCCCCCCAATTTTTTAATTGAATAAATATATTTTTTTTGTTTTCCAACTATTTATAATTTCTAATCCTTGTTCCTGATACTGCTCTCTGGGGTCACAGAGAACAAAATTAATCACACTTTCATGCGAAAGAACTTAGCTATCCAGAATGTTATCATATCTCCCTGATGAGGAGTCAGAGTTAAGGCAAACGACTAGTCTACTTTCAGGTAGAGATAGTGAGTGGGTAGTGTTGTGTAATAGTGTTAAACTTGGAGTCAGAAAGACCTGAATTTAAATCTTCCTTCAGATTCTTACTAGCTGTGTGATCCTGGGCAAGTCACTTAACCATTGTTAACAGATTTTCTTGTCTGTAAAATGAAGTCATTTCATACTTACCTCAGAATTATTGTGAAGATCAAATGAAATCATGCAAATGTGTTTTATAAACTTTATTACTATTTTAATACTGAATGTTAATATGAATATGATTATAATTCAGTCTGGTCCTAGGAGAGTTTCTAGCATCCCCATGTGCTTATTTATATATGTGATTATAAATCTAATTAGTCATAGCTCATATTTCTAAGTTTTTTCAAATGGTTCAAAGAGTTTTCTTCCCAATAATTTTATTTCATTCTGTTCTATTCAATTGAACAGTTATGTGAAGACTGTGTGAAAGTCCTTGTGATAGGGCAGTGGTCTCTGAAATGGGTGGGGTGGCTGGGAATAATCAATCCATCAGAATGAAAGATAGGTGGAATTCCCCCTCCCCCAGAATAATAGTAATACAACCACACGGCCTCCATTTCCTTTCATCAATTCTGGCTCCATGCTACCTTATTCCATCTCTTCTGCACTGGCTATTTGGGGAATGGGGTCCTCAAGCTCATTAAAGCCTAGACTTATTTGAACTATTCACCATACTGAGTAACTGTACAAGCAAAAGATCCCAGCTCACCTTCCCAGCAGCCATTCCATACACCCTGCTCCTTCATACCCTTTTCCCTCCCGCTCCGTCTCCTGGCTTGCTCAGAACAACCTTGCAGATGGGCTATGTTCCACTGGATGACTGGTAAGACATTACCCATTTTGTGAGTGTTGGGTTTTTGTTTGATTTCAATGGCAAGTACAGGATGAGAAGACATGGTTATCACAGATGCCCATCACAGATCTCATTATGTTAGCATTCCTCTAAGAGTTCACTCAGGTTTTAGACTTCTTTATCTCCATTCCCAGAACTCGCACAATTGCCCATCTCCCAGACCTTGACACTGCTTACAGCTCTTCAAAGTCATCCCTGATCTCTTAATCACCAAATCTGATGATCTCCTATCATTCCTCATTCTTCTCCAGATCTTTGCAACCATTAACTCCCCTCTTCTCTTGGATACTTATTCCTTCCTCTCTGATTTGTTGAAGATAACATAAACATATCAACCACAAAACTCTCAAAATGAGTTACAGAATTTCCCAAACAATTTAAATATCTTCCAAATGAGGAATTTCAGTTGGTTTTCAACCCATTCCTTAAAAATAAAAAAAACAATTGATTTGAAAGAACAGATTGACATCAAAATAGAAACATTTTATTAGCCAAATTTTAACAAAAAAATTTTACGTAATTGGTTAGCTGGATTAACAAATTAATTTTATAATTTAACAAACACTGTCAATGGGACATCTCATATTTGGATCAATGAATCTTTGTAAGCTATGTATGTCATCTGAATGCAGTATCACAATGTAAATCCAAGATTTTCAAAAATAATGACCCATTCAAAAAGATTACCATCACTAAAGTTTTGTTATGCATGATTTAGTGAGAGCATAAAGATTTTTCAGCCATATAATTTTCAAAATATTATTTCATCATTATCACACTCTTTTAATTTCTACTTCTTGCCAGTTTCTGTACAAAATGATCAGTCTAGTAGTAAATACTTTATAAACAAGCAAATTGGTGGTACTTGCTCAAATTTTTTTTACTGATTACTGATATAAGTGAACATTAAAGAAAAGAATTAGAGATTCTAGTGTAAGATCTGGGACTTACAAAGATGACTTAATTTATGCCCTCAATGAGTTTTCATTTTAGTAGGGGGGTTACAGCAAGTATACAGAAAATTAAATATAAAGTGTAGGTGAAGTTGTAGTATGGAAAAAAATTCTAGTTGTCTTTTGTATAAGCAAACTATTGTTTAGTTATTTCCCTTTTCCTATTTGTCACCCACTCATTCTACTCTAATCACTCTCGGGAATCCATGTATTGTGCCATTGTGATGGTAGTGTTCTGCCTGTGACTTCAGAGATAGAATGCCATCAGAATCCCCATCCCCCCATAAAAGGACTGGAGGAGTCCGGATACCTGAGAACTGAAGACATCCTGAAAAGGTTTTCCTGGCAACATGCCCTGTTGGCTCCTCTCTTTGGTTCTTCTTAATGGCAGCATGAGGTGTGGATAGGGCACAAAACTTAGACATAGAATGATTGACACTGAAATCCTATCTAAGAAAGGTACTGACTCTCTATATCTTGGGGAAGGTCACTCAACTTCTCTATGGCTCAGTTTCCTTATCTGCAAAATGAGAGTTGAATTCAGTGGTCTCCAGGACCCATCCACTTCTGAATCTATGGTTCTGTAAATGACTTCTTAGTTTCATTTTGGAACAATTAGTTCTAGCACCAGACTGAGGGAAAGCCCTATGGCTTACTTCAGTTTTGGGATATCTGTCCAAGGTCCCATTGTAAGGGGATTCAGAGGTTACCCCACTGTAATGGTTCCTTTAGTGCCTTTCTTTATTTTCATTTCCTCCTATTTCCTTGGGTGCCTTCATGTCCTTCTTGGATGATAATAACAGGCATGAATAGAGTAATACAACTCTGTAGTTGCTATTACTTTTCCTATTTTAAAGCTAAGAAAACTGACTTCTCTTGGAATATTGCTTGTCCATCATTTTTGAAGAAGACCACAGCATCAGGAAGGTAATGTCACGGTAAGCAGGTGAATTGGGGGAAGCTGTGTTTCTCCTCCAAAGTCATCTGGGTCCGGAGGTCAGATATGAATCAGGACAACTGTAGATGACCCTGAGTGAGAGTCAGTCAAGCTTGAACTTGCCCAAATTTAATAAGCTAATAAATTAAGAGTCAAGGGTCTGACACTGGGATTCGAACTCCTGTCCTCCTGACTCAAAGGCTAGTGCTCTAGCCAATGCACCACCTATATACAGCTGATATATGATGGCGGGAGAATTAGTACTCAGGTCTTATTGACTCCATGTCCAATACTAAATAAAGAATCTTAATTGTTTTTACCATTAAATGACTTGCTTGATTTTCCTTTTAATCCTAGCAACATATTCTGAAAAAAATGAATACAACTGCTATTATACCCATTTCAGAGATTACAAAGTTGAGGCTCTAATCTAAAGAAACTGCTAGAAAGAATCAGAATCAGGAATCAAGCCCAGGGTTGCTACTGATTGGCAATACAGCTCTCTACAAGTTTTTTTTTTTTAAAAGAAAGATGTATGTATAAAAACAAACAAAAGTTATGCTAACTTTAGAATAAGTTGATAGATTATTTGTATGATTCCCCATTTTTTTTAAGGTTTTTACAAGGCAATGGGGTTAAGTGGCTTGGCCAAGGCCACACAGCTAGGTAATTATTAAGTGTATGAGGTCGGATTTGAACCCAGGTACTCCTGACTCCAAGGCCCGTGCTCTATCCACTGCGCCACCTAGCCGCCCCTTGATTCCCCATTCTAATGGAGCCATTTTACTTTTGAAATTACACCTCCCCCAAAAGCAATGTGAATTTTGGTTGACAACACAATTTCATATTCTACCTTCTGGTAACAAACCTCTAGGCATTCCCCGTCTGGATGCTTACTTTTCCATTCTGCTCTTAGAATAATCCATATCTTTAGCAATCTTTGAGCCAAGATTTTTGCAGGCATTTACAATATAACTTTTATTTTTAACTTTATATTTAAAGAGAATTGTACAATGGCTTTCCAGTTTGTCATGATACTAGTATAACATTTTATTGTAATATTCACTTTAGAGAGTGAGAGGGAAGCTTATGTTTATTGGGTTAAGGTGATTTATGCTTACACTTTGGATTAGGGAAGTTTCCCTCTCTTCAAAAAATAGAACAATAATGAGTTGACTTTTGAAATCTATACAAAAATTCAGCCAAGAAAGAATAGGCCCATTAAAGAATAGAAAAGCATACTAAAGCACAATGATCTGGAAAAAGATATTCTCAAAAATCTCAATAGTGCAACAAAAAGAGGGGAAATGCCCAAACAATACCATTAGGAGCCCTGAATGTCCTTACCAAAAGAACACTGAAAATCTCATGTGCTAGCTATGGTTATTACTTTTATTACTGTTAATCAAATTACTGCATATTTATTTCCTAGTACACAGTCCATCAGCAAGCATTTAGAAAGCTCTTACTGTGTCTCCCACACTGGGTTATGAATTGGGGAGACCGTACCCCCCACCTCAGTAGACAAAATCATGGTTCCTACCTTTAAGGAAAATACAAAGAAGTGTGAAGCTATGCAGCATAAAAATGAATTTGTGTCTATCGAGTTGTTCAGTGGTGTCTGACTCTTCAAGGCCTCATGGACTAGGGCAAGTCTATTCAAGCTCACCTTTGTGGCTTCCATGATTCCACTGATCCATCTCGACTTCTACTGTGCTTTTTCCTTGTACCTTCAATTTTTTTCCAACTTTAGGGTATTTTCTAGTGAGTCTTGTCTTCTCATGATGTGGTTAAGAAAAAAACACTATGCCAATTAATTATTCAAATTCCACATGACTAATTTTGACTTTGAGGAAAATGTAAAGAGAGATCCTGGCACCCCAATTAATGACATTTGAGTATTATAGTTAGGATATTTGATGTGTATTTAGCATGATTAATTCTGACAAAATGGTTTTGAAAGGGATGGATCCTAAAGGGTCATGCAAGTCTTCTTAAGATTCAAGTCACTTATCTATTTGGTGGTGGAAGAGCAGACTGTACTTCACCACAGATAACATAATGATATATAACCAGTACTCAGGGGGGAAATCACAGTGAGATTTAAGATGGCAGCTGTCATACTCTAATCTCTCCCTGTTGACTAGTTCCATACCTAGTGACATTGAACAAGTTGCAGCAATTTATTTCTGACGTTCCATTGGGTGAATCTTCATGCCATGAAATGATGTCATGTCACTGGACAGATTGTTAACACAACAGAGCACCATGTCTGGATTCAGGAAGACCTGGGTTCAAATCCAGATTCAAACACTTATTGCCTTATATGACCCTGGAAAGTCACTCAGTCTCTGTCTCCATTTCCTCATCAGTAAAAAGTGGGCATAACAATAGCCCCCATCTCCCAGGGCTGGCAAAAATTAAATGAATTTAAATTTAATTTAAATGAAAAAATTAAATGAATTTAAATGAAAAATAAAAAATGAAATGAATGCTTAATAGTTTCTGGCACAGAGTAAAAAGTATATAAATGTTAGCTTCCCATGTTGATTTACTATGAAACAATACTTTTGACTGAGGTTAAAAATTTTAACAGTATCAATTGAATGAGGAGTCAATACCCAGAGATTATCTATAATCTCATTATACTCATGAGTCTCCACTAATGGTTATCAAAATGGAGCACATTACTAAGATTTTTTCGCATGTTGACATTCCAGTTCCCAAATTAGTGCTTTGTTTTCTTAATTGATTGCTCCAGTATTCAGGAAGGACTTAGAGTGTTTCAAAATGATACTTGATGGGACTGACAAAGTGATAAATTGTGTTTGTGTTTCCTCTTGGGTTACCAAGACTTAGTGTTGTTTTTTGAATAAACTTTCAGTATACACACATCCCCTAGTTTAGATAATCAAATAAACAAACTGGTAGGCAGACAATACAGACTTGACTCCTTAATTTTCTGATTACATATGGACAGTAACCAGGTGTGTAGACTTGAGCCTTCCACATATTGCTTCTGTAGACTTCAGAGTTCAAGATTTTATTTTGCCTCCTCAAGAATGTCAATATCTAATTTTGCAAAGATTAAAATAATCATTTTGTTCTTTTTCCTAACCTAATTTATCTCATCAAAAATTCTAACAGAAAAGAACTACTCTCTCCCTAAATGTTTCCCTAGAAAAACATTTTTTCTTAGCTAGAATATAGTAATGGCAGAGAGAAATTGTGAGGGATATTTTTCCTTATTTACTTTAATAAGTATTCAACCAAGTAGGGATCTGCAAGGTATTGGTTCAGGCATGCCCCAGGCCCATGATCCATCTTTCAGCTCCTTTACCACTTCTAGACTGACAGCTAAATTACTTCATGGAAAAGGCTCCTGTGGGCTGTAACCAATAGCTCACCACCCAAACTAGTAAGCGAGGAAAACCATGGATAAACAGAAATTGAAAGGTAATTTTCATTAATTGAGCAGGATGGGGCAGAGGGACTGGAACATAATTTTCATGAGAATACAAAGGTTGCAGATGGGAGGAGAGAAGGAAAGGAAAACGCATTTTTAATGAACTTTAATCCCCTGGTCAAGTGACAATCATATGTTCAGATCTATGAAGAAGGGTAATTGTAAATTCACATACTTTCTGGCAGACCTGCCACATCCACATACCACACATCTCAAGTCTGAATAATTTTCAACCCATCCATGCAATACATTCTTTAACAACTATGCACACAGTGGCTGGAATTCCAAAGACCTAGAAATTTGATGATCACAAAAGTGAATATAATGAGAGTCTTTCAAATTAAATCTTAGAGTCACAGATTTAGAATCAAACTACAAAAATACCCTAAAGTACCCCCATTCTTCCATTCCAGAAGCAGACAAATACTGTCCTCTCTCCAGCCACACTATAGGGTTGAATCCATGCTGTGAAGTATTACATTGGACAAGGCACTTTCTTCCCTGGGCCTCAGTTTGCTCATCTATAAAATAAGAGAACTGACCTAAATATTCAGCTATATGTTTCTTTTGTGATTCTGAACAAGTCACTTCATATATGAGGGACTCAGTTTCCTTATTTGTAAAATAAAGAAATTGGATTTGATAGTATCTAAGATTCTTCCCAAGTTGAGAACAGGGATTCCAAAAACCTAAAAAGATCAATGAAATTGAGCCCCCACAGTCTGAAGTATAATACTAAACCATTGTGGATCATCACATCCAGGAAGGCTGACTTTCTCTATATGTGCCATATCTCAGTGTGATGATCCCTTGGAAAGTTCATGTATTTCCTTACAAGGTTCAAAGATTTCCTCCATAAACTCATGTCCCAAATCTGTTCTGCCTTCCAACATGAAGTCAACTATAAATATCTAATTAAATCTATATCTATATCTATATCTATCTATGCAGATCTCTCTCAAGCTATATCTATCTACACATCTCTCTCAAATATACACACACACACATACACACATACTATGTCTTTTAAAATAGATTTGTTAATTTACTATTGAAGAGACAGTGAGACAAGAGACAACTCTCTAAAGGTTATTCAGGGCAATACGGTTGCTGACCCTTTTAGCCTTTTAGGCCAATACCAGCACCCTTCCAGCTGGGACACTCATTCCACACTTTTGGCAAAGGAGGGTGCCTGGAGGGCAAAGCTGAGATATGTTTTCCCCCCACACACACATCCCACTTAAGCTCTTCAAATAGCTCACTTAATTGACAGCATCTTTTCCCTTGAAAATTAACAAATCAAAAATCCTCCAAGACTCTGTCAAAAACCAAAGACATCTCAGCATCCCAAGGAGGTTTCATTACCACCGTGTCACCTTTTACCTGCCTCATACTTGTTCCTGTCTGTGACATCCAGCCTAAAAAATGAAATCTTTGCAATACGATCTCAAAAACTAGACTTCAAACTGTATTCTCCCTAGATTCAGGGCAAGCTTGCATGGCTGTTAAGGTCATAGGAAGGATAGAATGATCTTTTCCAAACTGGAGCTTATGTCTTCTCATTCTTCTTCATGGTAGAGGTTGGCCTTCTATTATTCTTAACAACTCCTCCCTGACCAACTGATTCTAGTGTCATCAAAAAGGATGTGAATAGGAAATTGATGGACCGAGGTGACAAAGGAGAGACTTCCTGTTTACTCTGCCCTTTTTTATCGAGCCAGTGTCCAAGGCCAAAAATCACACACATATGGGCACATGCAAACATATGCCTTTACACAGATACACACAAACCAGATAGGTTCAGAAAAGGTTATTGGATTTAAAAAAAAAAACTTATTTCGAGAAAGAAAAGAAGTTCTCTGACTAGAATGGGTGGTTTGGTTAGAACAGGGTCCCCAATCCCGTCATGGAAGTCAGTGTCACACACTTCGCATTTCAAAACTGAAAATTTATCTCAGGCATATGACTATCTGAAGACTATTAACAAGACTGATGATTAATTTAATCAATTTAATATTTTGGTTTATATTGTTTAATTACCTCAATCTCCTACTTCCTTTTGCCCATAGAGTCCTAGATTATAAACATAGATGGAAGCTATATGGGCTATAATCCCATAATCTATCAACATTTTCAAACAAACAATAGGACCAAGATTGTACATTAGATCTAGCGCAGGGGACTTCGGTGGCAATTTGGTGGTCTATGGAAATCTTTTTTTTTTTTTTTGAAGTGTTTTAGTTTTTAAAAGACTAAAAATAAAAAAAATATAGGATTACAAAAGAAACAAATTGTCTTCAGTCGTAATGATCAAATCTTATTTTTTTTAAGTTCATAGACAGATGATGGGGTGGAGCCAAGATAGCAGAGTCCAGGCCACAACTCAACTGAACTTTCTCAACATTTCCTCCAAACAATCAATCATTAAATAATGTCTCAAATTGAATTCTGGAGTAGTGGAGCCAGTAAAAAGTTATGGTGACAAATTTTTCTACTTCACTATGTCAATAACAGCAACAGGCCTTGGAAGAAGCTACAACAGAAGCAGTAGCAGCATCTTTAGGAGCTCTCAGGACAGAGATGGCCGGGGTTCATATAACTGGTCAGAAAGAGATTATACAGAGTCCTTTATTGGCCCTGGGTGGAGGCCACCATTGCATCGCCTAAATGTAGTTCCTACTAGCAATTCTGAAGCAAATAAGAATTCTAGTACTTGTGACTACAGAAGAGCAGGAACTTTAGTCACAGTTCCAGGGCCATGAGGAGTGCTAGCAGTTGGGATTGCAGGGAAGTAGTAACCTTGGTCATATTCCAGTGTGAAGAGAATGCTTATGATTATTATGACAGGAGAGCTAGGGAATGTGGTCTCAGCTTCAAGACAGAAAGGAGCACTAATACTTCTGACTTTAGGAGCGTAGGGAGCATGGAGAATAGTGATTTTACCTATCCTTGGATCATGTCACTATGGAATCACTTAAAACATAGAGATCCTCACAATTAGCACAGTTACTCCTCCATTTTGGTAAAAGTGTCAAACTTTAACATTAAGTTCAAAATTAAGAAATAAACTTAAAAAATGAACAAACAACAACATAAAGAACTTGACCATAAACCTGCCATGGAGATGGGAAAGAGCAAGACAGAAACCCAGAAGAGGGCTTCAATGTCAAAATAGCTACAAGCAAAACATCAGAGAAAAAAAATGAATGGAATACAAGCCCAATAAGAATTCTCAGAAGAGCTCAAAAAGAATTTTTAAAAAATCAGGTGAGAGAGATAGAAGAAAACTGGGAAAAGAAATGAGTGATGCAAAAAAAATTACAAAAAAAGACAACAGTTTGGTAAAAAAAAATAGAGGCTCCAAAATATCAAAAAATAATGCCTTAAAAACAGATTTGATCTTAAAGGATAAAAATTCACTACGGAAAAATACTCCTTGAAAAGCAGAATTGAACAAATGAGGGAAAGGTGCAAAAGCTCACTGAAAAACAAATTCCTTAAAAATTAGAACTGGGAAATTAGAGGCTAATAATAGCATGAGACATAAAAAAAACAAAGTTAAAAGAAGAAAAAAGAAGCAAATGTCAAATAGCTTGAAAAAAAAAACTGACCTGAAAAATAGATCAAAGAAAGACAATTCAAGAATTATTGGACTGTCAGAAAGTCATGATTTTTTTTAAAAAGCCTAGATATCATATTTAAAGAAATAATCAAGGAAAATTATCCTTATATCCTAGAACTAGATGTCAAAAATTAAGTGAAAGAATTCATTAATCATTTCCTAAAAGAGATCTCAAAATGAAAACTCACAGAACTATTATAGCCAAATTCTAGAGCAATCTGATTAAGGAGAAAATATTGTGAGCAATGCAAAAATAAATTAAAATACAGTCAGTATAACATAAGATTTAGTAGCTTCCACATTAAAGGAGTGGAAGGCTTGGGATATGACATTTCAGAAGGCAAAGGAGCTAAGATTAAAACCAAGAATAACATACCCAGCAAACATGAGTATTAAAACTTCATATGAAAAAAAATGGATAGTTAATGAAAAAAAGATTTTCTAGAATTACTAAATAAAAGACCAGAGATTAACAGAAAATTTGATTTTCCAGCACAGCTTAAGAAAAGCATAAAAAGGTAAACATGAAAGCAAAATCATAAAGGACTCAAGATTAAACTATTTACATTCCAATCTAGGGAGGAGATGCTTTTAACTCCCAAGAACTTACTCATTGTTAGGACAATTAGATGGAGAATATTTATAGACAGAGGGCACAAATGTGAGTTGAATGTGATGACAGAAAACTAAGAAATTGAAAAAAAATGGATGCACTGAAAAGGAGAGAAGAGACAGAAAGAAGGGGAAATCATATTATATAGAAGAGGTACAGAAGAAAGAACTTCAGTGGAGGAAAAAATGGGGTGTGTGTGGCAGACAATGCTTGAGTCTTTTCCTCCTCTAATTTGATTCAAAGTGGGAATAATTTACGCACTTAGTTGGACCTAAAAATCAATCTTACCTAATGGAATTAGGAGGGGAAGGGGATAAGAGAAAGTGAAGAAAGTACTGAGAAGAAGGATGGATTAAGGAAGGAAGTGATCAGAAGCAAAACAAATTTCTGTTTATGGACTGGGTAAAAGAAAAGGAAAAAGAAGGATAATCAGAGAAAAAAAATAGAATAGAGGGCAATACACAAGAAATACTCCTAAATATTAATATGAATGAGTTGAACTCACTCAGGAAATGGAAGCAGATAGCTGAATGGATCAAAAACCAGAAGCCTACAATATGTTGTTTAAAAGAAGCACGCTTGAAACAGAGAGATACACAGAGTTAAAATAAGAGGTTGGAGTAAAATCTATTATGTCTTAACTGAACTTAAAAAAAAGTCTAGGATACAAATCATGATCTCACACAAAGCAAGGCAAAAATAGATCTCATTGAAAAGAGATAAAACAAGGAAGTAACATTTTCCTAAAAGGGACCATAGGCAATGAATGTCAGTACTAAACACATATACATCAAATACCATAACATCCAAATTATCAAAGAAAATTCCAGCGATTTATAGGAGGAAATAGACAATAAAACTATGCTTGTGGAATTTCAATATATTACCAATAAAGTCCAATAGGAAGAAATAGAGAAATTTCATTTAAAATTACTGCAGACAATAAAGAATACTTGAATCTACCTACAGAGAAAAACCCAGGAACACTATGACTACAGTTACAAAACACTTTTCATGCAAATAAAACTAGATCTAAACAATTGGAGAAATATTAATTGCTTACGGGTAGACTAAAACAATATAATAAAATGACATTTCTACATAAATTAATTTACCTATTCAGTGCCAATCACTATTGATTGGAAAACTGTAAAGTAAAACAATTCTGACAAACTACAAAACATCTATCAGTTTGGATAATTTGTCAGAAAAGAAAAATGAAAAATGCTGGAAGAGATTGTTGGGGGAAGGAACATTAATGTATTTCTGATGAAGTTGTGAACTGATTTAACCATTCTGGAAAGCCATTTGGAAGTATCACCTGGAGCATACCCTTTGAACACTAATGCCATTACTAAGTCTATATCCCAAAGGGATCAAAGGAAAAGAAAAAAGACCTATGTGTATAAAAATATTTATGGTAGCTCTTTTTCTGGTAGCATAGATTTGAAAACTTTGCAGAAAATCATTAATTGGGAAATGACTGAACAAGATGTGGTATATGATTGTGGTAGAATACTATTGCACTATAAGAAATTATGAAGAGGATAGTTTTCAGAAAAAAACCTGGCAAAACTTATATGACCTGAGGCATAAGTAGAACCAGAAGGCTACTATACACAATATAGTGGCATATTGTATGATGAGCAACTGTGAATGATTTAGTTATTTTGATCAATTCAATGATCTAAGACAATTCTGAAGGACGTAGGATGAAAAACAACTAACAGACAGAAATGATGGTATCTGAGAGCAGATTGAAACAGATTTTTTCTACTTTATTTTTTTTGCTTTTGTCAAAACATGAATAATATGAAAATGTTTTACATGATTTCTCATGTAGAATTGACAATGTATTGCTTGTCTTCTCATTGAATAAGGGAGGTTTGGAGGGAGTGAGAGATTCTGAAACTCAAAATTTCAGAAAAAAATAAATGTAGAAAATAAGTGAATAATAAATTTAAAAAAATCTTAAACAAGTTCATGGACTACAGGTTGAAAACCAATGGATTGTAAAGAACCACAATAGACTCTGGGAAAATAGGGTCCAAAAACCACCTTGGACACACAAATGACCATCTAAAATAAATAATGATGACTAAAATTATGGTAATTTTGTAATTATCATTCATATAGCTTTTTAAGTTTGCAAGATTCTTTTACAAATATCACGATAGCTTATTCTCACAACAACCCCAGAAGTTAGTTATCATCACAATTTTTAAAGGGGAGGAAAAAGAGGTAGAGATTAAGTGAATCATCCAAAGTCACAGAGTCAGAAAATATCTGAGGCTAGATTTGAACTCTGGTTTTCCTATAGTTCCTATAGGGGTCATGAGGCTCAAGGGAACCTTAATGAATTTATATTCTTTTAAGTTCTGAGTAAGCATCAGTTAATAGTGTTATTTGAATCAAAAGTATCTTAGGGATGGTTTCATCCAACTGATTCACTTCAAAGATGAAAAAAAATAAAGTTAGGAAGGGATTTTCCCAAGGTCATAAAGTAATATTGTTAAATTGCACACTAGTCATACTTTAACTCTCTTCCTCCCACCATGCAACCAGAAAATTAAAATGAAACTGAGGCCCAGTTGTCTGACCCTTTACAATACAATTTATAACATAGGCAATGGCTCCATTTTCATTTACTCTATGTGTCTAATTCAACTGTTTTGGGTAGCAGATGAGTTCCTTCATTTACATCAAATGTTAGAGAGGGCTCCAAGAACTCAGCCACCATGAAGCTCTCCTGCCGCAGCTGAGCATTTGTCTAAGAAATGGTTCTCTTGAAGAATCATAATCCCTTCAGTTGTCCCTGGCATAATGATGGCCCATTCATCTGCCTTGCTCTCTCCACCCCCTTATCGAAATATTTCAGATGTTCCTGAAAGATGTCAAATAAAACATTATGACACCCAGAGGCAGCCTCAGGGAATAAGATTTATAGCACCATGGTACAATACCAATGAGATTTACAATAGCTTAACCTTTCAGATCAAGGCAGGTAGAAAGAGAGACATCAGAACATTTTAGTCTAAGACTCTAGACTTTCACAAGTGATCAAGGGTCTTTTCGGTGTCTAAAGAACATTATGAAAATTATTCACTGTTTAGAGTATATATAATAAAATATATAAAATCAGATATAAAAGAAAAAAGATCAAATGACTGGGGGAAGGACTTCGAAAAGGTAGACTTTTCCCGTTACTAGAGAATTGAATGAAAGAGGGGGGAAGGGCAAGAAAGCAACATTTTTTTCTCTAACCTCTACCTACAGTGAATGAACCAACAGATTTATTGTTGGTGTTCTCGTTATTATTGTTATTTTACAGATCACGCCCTTGACTAGCCAGAAGTTCATTTTATAAACATTTTATAAAGGCTATTTCTTACTAAAGATGAAAATCCTTTCACAACCAAAGTTCATTCAAAAAACATAGACAGGGGGATTAAGATTTGTCTGGCCATTACTTTCTGGTAGGTGCTATTTTCTAAAGGCCATGATTAGTTTGTGTGAATGTGTCTTTGTGTGGTGTGTGTGTGTGTGTGTATATGTGTGTGTTTTTAAAGAAGATTTAGTTTTCCTGCCCTGAACTGGGCTTAGGGTAATTCTGTATCTGGTTGAGTGCTGAACGCCTTCTATTGCCTTCTTTATAAAGTTTATGGCCCTCCTGCTCCTTTAAAGGTCTCAGGTGGCTGATGGATGGGCTCCTTCCTGATGCTAACCATGAAGAATGGCTTATCTGAGAGATGGGCCTCTGTCTCCCTTGGGGATTAGAGGAGTTAAAAGCATCCCTCTGTTATAGACAGCACTTCTTCCCTGACTCAGATCCATCAGTCAGCCTGGGAAACTTGGTGCTAGGAGACGGACTTTCTTGGACGTTTCAGAGTTGCAGCTGTGCTCATGTCAGATGATGGCCTCAATCCTCATGGGGATAGTGGGAAGCAGAAAAAAGACTTTTTTGATAGTAGAAGGCATAGGAAGAGAAAGTCAGTATTCCTTGGTGTCAGTTCTGCTAACTGGGGGTTCCTGAGAGGGAAAGAAGTCAATATTGTCCTGGAATCTCAGACCTATTCCAACTGACAGGTCTGGCATGGTGGTAGATGCCTACAGTCCTTGGTATTGTGGAAGACAGATTGGTGGACTACTTGAGTTTAGGAGCTCTGAGCTTCTGAGTCTTACTCTGAGGAGTAAGACTAACTAACACTAATTGAATGTCCTCACTAAATTTGTTATAAATATAGTGAGCCCTCTGAAGCAGAGGACTAAGTCAGCTTAGGGTGAAAAAAAAGAGGGATAGAATGAAAAATGATAAGCCTGTGAGTGGCTGATAGATATACTGAGATAAGACTCAGTCTCAAAAAGAAACAAACAAAAATGAAGTAAACAAAACCAATAAACATTCATTAAGCCCCTATTATCTACACTGTTCCAGACCAATATATTCCCTAGGGATAGGAAAACAGGAATAAAAATCAGTCTCTGTTCTCAAGGAATTTGCCATCTTGCTGGGTTGGAGAGGGAAAGACAAAAATAGGGAAAGGAGGTACAGATGAGATTTGAATCCAGAGAGATTTGACTGTGAATGAGTAAATAATTAAGTGAAAGAAAAAGTATTTATTAAGCATGGATAATGTATCTACAGTGTTTGCATTGTGCTAAATGCTAAGGTAAACTGAGGCAGCCACTGTTCTCAAAGTGCAAATGATGAAATGAGAGAAACATTACATAGAGGAGAGTTCAGCAGTGGGGCAGAAGGAAAATCTAGAAAGTTCTAAGCCTACAGTGGCAGGTAAATGGCAGGGTCCAAAGGAGTCTCAGAGGTGGAGAGGGGATGAAGGAATGTATTCCAAATATCCAAAGGCACACAGGTGAAGATGGAAAAATTATACAAGAGGAACGACAGTTAGGACAAGTTGTTTGGACCAATTTATGAAAGAGAATCATGTGAAATAAATATGGAAAAGCAAGCCCGAGACAGAGTGCAAAGTGCTTTAAAGGCCAAATTGAGGAGATTGTATCGATTTTAGCTCCTCTTCTTTCTTCTTTGCTGAAATTTGCTTCCTTTTTCTCCCTTTTTTAATCCTGTTGAATAATATCTTGCTTTCCATGTTCTACTCTTATCCCCATGCTGCTCGGCTTTTCTGTCTGCCCTTTCTGATCTGGCCCCCCTGTAGACTCCCCTTAAATACCTTTCACAAGAAATGTTCATCCAGAAAATGGGGCTCTCCTGATTTCTCAGGATTACTCAGGTTGTTTGTGAGTAGCGAGGAAAAGAGCTTTCGATCCTTTGTGAAAGCCCGTGGAGAAAGGTTTGCAAAATTGGACAATTATGAATCTATTAAAGACTCCACTTCTTGAGGACGGGAGCAATGTCAAGTGGCTGGCTTCCGAGACTTGGACATTTTCAATCAAATAGCAAAACAGGAAGCATCATTTCAGAACAAATATTGTGTACCCTTGGACAGATGACCTTCCCCTCTTGCCCAAGAACTGTTTTATGATGAAGCAAGAGAAGGAAGAAGAGTATAATAATAGCCGGAGAACTGAGTTTACCATCATAGGACTAGGGATGAAATTTCAGCCCCATCATTTATTACCTGTATGAGCCTGGATAAGACTTTTCTCCTCTCTTGTCCTTAATTTCCTGGTTTACAAAATGAAGGGAGGAGTCTAGATAGTTAAGATTCCTTCTGTTTATATTTAAAGCCCTTCCAAAGTGACCACTCACATTGACCAGACATACCTAGAGCCTGTATCCCAGCCAAATGAGATTAATACCTGTACTCTGAACATGTCCCACACTTACTTACCTCCAGGCCTTAGCTTGTATTGTTCCCTTAACTTTGGAAACGTTCCTTTCACATCAAGCAGTGGATAGTTTGTGATTTGGAGTCAAACTCTAATTTAAATCCTATTTCTGACATGCTAGCTACCTGAACAAATCACTGAGCTTCTATCTGCCTCAGTTTCCTCATCTGCAAAGTGGGGATAGTTATACCAGACAGACTTTCCATAGCATTTTATGGTTTGCAAAAATACTTTATAAATACTATGTCTTTTTATAGACACATCAACCTTGGGAAGTAGATGCATGAGGTGTTTGTGAGGCAGAGACATGTAAAGCATTTTGCAAATCTTAACATGTTACTTTTGAAGTTCAGTCATTTCAGTCATTTCTGACTCTTGGTGACCCCATCTGGGAGACTGGAGTGATTTTAGCCAATTCCTTTTTCCAGTCCCTTCTACAGATGGGGGAAACTGAGACAGAGTGTTAAGTGTTTTACCTAGTGACTAAGGCTGGATTTGAATTCAGAGATGAGTCTTCCTGACTTCAGACCTGACATCCTATCCACTCTATAATATTTTATACACATACCCATACACACACACACATACATCTACACATAGCATTATATTCATATACATACACATGCATGTAGTTCATATCTACACCTATCATCCATATACACTTGTATTCATACATTTATACCCATACCCACATATGTAATTATCATTGTTTGTAAAGAAAGCTTCTCTGAGGATCAGAAGCCTTGAGTTTGAATCAGGATTCTTCTTATTCCATGTGTGACATTTGAATCCCTGAACCTCTCTGAGTTTCAGTTTTCTTACCGGTAAAATGAGTCTGGAAGAAAATGATCCTTGAGGTCTCTAACTCTGAGTTTGTTCTCCATTCTTCCAAATGGATCTTCTTCATGAATATTTTCTTGGTGTGTAAGAGTTCCTAAAGGACTTGACAAACATTTCCTCACTGGACCCTTATAGTAATCCTAGGAGGAAGGTGCTAATATCCCCATTTTCAATAAAAGCGGTTAATGGTTCCAAAGTCAGCTCCATTTTAAAGTTTTAAAAGAAGGAAAATATTTAAGGTTGACAGATCTGAAACTAAAGTATTCTAGCTCCAACTCAGGTCTCCCTGGCTCCAAGGCCAGTACTCAAACCACTAGGCTGTCACTTCCATAGGATGAGAGAATTGCTTTGAGGGCTCACAAACTAAGGAAGGTGAGTTAGGCAGAATTTACATGTTTTTTTAAAATGCATCTCAAACATAAATAAACCTTTTTATGTCCCAGTTACACTGTGCACTTTTCTATTAAAAAGTCAATTATACCTTGAGCAAAGATGATTCTTTTAATAAATATTTATAGAATTGAATACTAATAAACAATGGCATGCCAAAGAACCTATTAATCAAAATCCTTCCTCAAACCTAGCTAAGTCAAACTAAAAATCAAACAATTAAAAAAAGTCTTTATGCTTCATGTTTCTTCTCTTCTAAGCATCACTTCAGTCCCATAGTGAAAGAATTTTCATACCAAAGCCAAGCATCATGGGGAAGGGGAAAAGCTGATCATATCCTATGCATATTTCAATGCTTTTGAACCTCTCTAATTAGGAGCCAGAAGACCTGGATTCTATATTGGACAAGTTATTTAAATTCTATGTCTCATGTCCCTAATTTTTGGAATAGATGACCTTTGTTGCCTCTCTGTAGAGTCACAGGGAGAATTGTAAACAAGACAATATCATCTTTTTTTGCCATCATTCATACCTAAGAGACAGCACTAGAAGATGGGTCTCCCTGGCTTCAGTACCATGTCATTGCCCATTTTGCCACAATGATTCTTGAGAAAAATGTAATAAGATAAATTATATATATACTATATATAATATAAATACATATTATTAGTAATATGATGTAGATATATTATATTAATTTATAATAATATAATATATAATACAAATACATATTATTAATAATATGATATGGGTATAATATATTATATAATAATATATAATAAAAAAGATAAATAAAGATAATAAGATAAAAGATATATAGGCTTGTACCTAAGTACCAAAAAAACTCAAAGTGATGAGAAGTTGGAAGAAGTCATAGATGGATAGTAGTTGCTCATAAAAAGAGTGGTATTTTAGTGCACATGAGTCAGCAGGGTGATGCAACAGCCCCAGAACCCATGTATCTTGTGCTTCATTAAGAGGTTCAAGGAGGGCAGCTAGGTGGTACAGTGGATAGAGCATCAGTCCTGGAGTCAGGAGGACCTGAGTTCAAATCCTACCTCAGACACTTAATAATTACCTAGCTGACCTTAGACAAGTCACTTAACCCCATTGCCTAACAACCCCCCCCCAAAAAAAAATGAGGTTCAAGGAGTAAGGAGGGAAGAGCATCAGTATATCTCTGCCCTTGTCAGACCTCATATAGAGTGCTGTGTACCATTCTGGTTTAAGAACAGGATTGATAAGCCAGAGACCATCCATAAAAGTGTAACCAGGACAGTAAACGACATGGAAGCTATGACCTATTTGGAATGGTTAAAAGAACTGGAGTTGGAAAAAGGAAAACTTAGGAAGCAGGGGGAAGTGTAAGGGTTTCCTCCAAATAACCAAAGGGCCATCATGAGGAATAAGACAGGTTTGTCCTGTTTGGCTCTGGAGGCTAGAACTAATAACAATGCCTTAGAAGATACATAAATAACAGATTTTAGGATTGATATCAAGAAAATTTCCCTCACAATGAAAGTTGACCAAAACTGGAGCAGTCTGCTTATAGGAGTCATAGGGGTCTCTCTCTTTGAAGATCTCATGGCCATGCCAAGAGGCTCTGTATGGTCAATCACTTTCAGGTCCGGTTGGTTTTGATGGGTGGGAAGGCCCTTTAAGGTTCATGGTCCCTTCCAAGGTTCTCAAGTCCCTTCCCACTCTTCAATTCTCTAATTTTGTGATAACTAATTTATAGCCACTAAAAGAAGAAATAGAAACTGACATGAGAAGAATGGCCCAGATGTTAGAGTTCTTGAAGCCAAAAGTTGTAGGTTTTCAATTCAGATCATTCCAGAAAAGACCATGTGACATTTCAGGAAAACTTTTACTCAGCAAACAGATTCCTTCCCAAATAGCAACTTTTATTTAAGTCTATTTAAGTGGCTTTGAGCTAAGAGTTTGGTTAAAGAAGGATCATTTACTCAACTGCTTTTTCTCCCAGTTCCATTTTAAAGTTTTAAAAGGAGAAAAGTATTTAAGGTTGACAGATATGAAAGTGAAGCATTCTAGCTCCAATTGTGACCCCTCCATAATATTTACCATAGACTGAGCCAAAACATTTGGTCCTGGGTTTCTGGTCAAATAATTCAAACAGTCAAAACAAACAAGTCTTCCTATAAATGCAAAGGAATATCACTTTGCCTTTGATAAAATAATCCTGTAATTTATCCAATTTGTTTATTTTCAGAGGGTCCTGGGGGAACAAAGGGAAAGTCTGCCTTTGGCACAAAAAAGGAGACCTGAGCCTCCCCAACTAGCAAAGAAACAACAAGAGGCCTCTCCCTCATGCAGAAGTAAATCCATTCAATTCAAACTTGCTCATATCCTTACTTGAGTTAAAGCCAAAAGAGGTTTAATGTGTCTATTAATGGAGATTAAGCCACAGAGCAGCTGCCATTTTCTTTTTTAAGGCTGTTTAACTACTCTGCTGATTGGTTTCCTGAAAGAATATTCCATTTCTCAACTCCCTTCTGAATCTCAATCTTGAAATTCTTCTCTTTCATCTTTTTACTTCTTGGAAGTCCCAGGTCACTTGGAGGCTCAGATCAACTACCACCTGAAGTATTTCCTGATGAATTCCCACCATTCCACCACTAGTAGTTCTCCGGTTTCTTACTGAGAATGGATGCATGAGGTAGCAATGAATCAATAATTATTTCAGTGCTAATTTTGGATCAGATATGGATTAAGCTCTGGGAATATATATGAAAAAGAATGTATGTTTCATATGGGTAAAATTCTTTTTCTTTCCCCCCCTTCATTGTTTTCCCATCTATTCTTTCCTTCTTTTCCAATTTTTGTCTTTATACTCCCCTTCAGGGATTGGAGTATTTCTTAGGTGGGTCAGGAGCTATGATTTCACCCATGAAAGGAAAATCACTTAACCAACAAATATATTCTATTGTCCTGCAATTCAAAAGCTGTGCCCTTGTGATCTGAAATGTGATGAAGAGGGCTACCTTGGTGGCTCTATTTAGATGGAAGGCAAAGATGGCACCTGGGCTGAGAATAAAGAAGGGAGATATGAGGGGAGGAGGAAGAGAAAGGGGAAGTAAACAGATCCTAAAGCCCATATAATGCATCTGGAGAAACCATTACCAGAAATCTCTTATTTGTTAATAATCTTTATATTTAGTATGCAATGATTTCTCATGGCAAAGAATATCCATGTTATAACAAAGAGTTTCCTGGATCTCTGGTAGCATAGGGAATTTGTTGAGGATCACATGGTCAGTATGTGTCAGAGGGAACATGTGAACCCAATATTCTTGATTTGAGGCTAGTTCTCTATCCACAATGCCAAGCCATCTTATCTGGCATGTAGTTTTTAATACATTTTGTTTAATAGAATTTATTTTTAATTGATTGTCCCAATTATATGTAGAGGTAATTTTCAATATTAATTTTTACAATTTTCCCCCTCCCCCTTCCTTCCCCCAACCAAGAAAAAGAAGTAATCTGATACAGGTTATCTTTGTACAACCATGTTACACATATTTCCCTACTAGTGATAACATGAAAGAAGAATCAGAACGGAAGGGAAAAACCACAAGAAGGAAAGAACAAAAATCAAATTTAAAAAGTACATAAGCCATGCTTTGAACTGTGTTCAGATTCCACAGTTATTTCCATTTCAAGGCTTTTAGAATTTTTCTTTGATTACCAAATTGCTGAGAAGAGCTAATTCTATCATAGTTTATCATCACTCAATGTTGCTATTACTGTGAACAACATTGTCCTGGTTCTGCTCATTTCACTATGCATCAGTACATAGAAATCTTTCCAGGTTTTTCTGAACTCTGCCTGCTCAGCATCGCATTCATATACTTCAACTTGCTCAGCCATTCCCCACTTGAGGGGTATCCTCTCAATTTTCAATTTTTTGCCACCACAAAAAGAGCTGCTAAGAATATTCTGCTTAATTGAATTTCAAAAGAAGTTTTAAGCTTGCAGAGAATACCAAAAGTCTAAAGGAAAATAGTTTCCATTTAAAGGTATCATGAAATAACGTATTACTCATCCTTTAGGACTGGAGGGAGTGAGAGGGAGTGAATTTCAGTCCGACCTTGGAGTTCAAGCCAGTATCCCATCCCCTCTGTCCATACAGTTATCTTCTCTGTTTTTATTAGACATTGCTCACAATTAGTCTGATTGCTCATCTGGAGGAGTACAAAACTGAAGTCATCTTCAAAGGGAGCATCCCTAACTCTCACAGCCGCCACCAATGGGAGGAAGACAAGAATCTCCACTCCAAATCTTGGTTGTGATGGAAAAAAAGAAACCATTCCTGCTCTCAATGCAGCTCTGGCTGGAGGAGGAGATGTCCAGTGTCTCCAGCGAATACTATGAATTGCTCCATTACAAGTAAAGTTAAAATAATTATGTAGTGTAATGCCATTTATTTCCTGCAGGCTGGTGCAGAGTTGAGACTTCTGCAAGCTCACTATTTCTAGGAAAATTCAATTCAGTCAGCATTTATGAAGTACCTATTGTATACACCAGTGCATGGTTGAGGGGATGCTGGGGGTGGTGGAGGTGGTGAGGATGGGGCTGAGACCTTCTTACTATTTTACTACTAGATCATTTCTCGGGTTCCAAACACGGTAGTGACTTCTTTTTGGCCGACTGTTCAGCCAAAAGTGAACAATATATTGGATACAAAGCAGTCACTAGTCTCTGCTGCCGCAGAGGAAACAGAGAAGTAGCTTGTCTCTTCTCACTATTCATTGTTCAAATGTCAATATTCTAAAGAACCTCCTACTTTCACCAAGGTTGCCTGGGACAACAAATGATTGAAGGGGTATGGAATATAGTTTATATGAGTGTGATCACACTGGGGAAGGAACTCTCTGCCCTCTTGATCCTCAGGGGATTGGGATTGGAGATGTGGTGGTCCAGGAAAGTGGAATGCAGGTGGGAATGAAGAAAGGAATGACTGGGGATGTAACCATGGCAGGGAGGAAATGAGACCCCTGGATGTCAGGGTCCTGGGGCAAAACACCATTTTCCCCATGCTAGTCATGCCCTAGGGACCAGTAAATATGGGATATTTAACTTAGATTCAGCAAAAGCTACTTCTGGGAAATTCAAAAGTTAGCACTGATCTTACATACACAGACCCCTTTACATTTGGTGGGAGGAAAATAGCCTCTCAACTTTTTTTGAGTTAATATGCATTAACACACACATTTATTGTTAGCTACATACACACACACATCTACATATAGTGTATATTTAGTTAGACAGGGCAAGATCTATATATCCTCTATAGAATTCTATCTAGTCTCACAAAATTGCAAAACCTCAATCTCTGTCTCTCTCTCTCTGTATCGGTTTCTGTCTGTATCCCCATCTGTCTGTCTCTCTTCTCTCTCTCTCTCTCTCTCTCTCTCTCTCTCTCTCTCTCTCTCTCCCTCCCTCCCTCCCTCCCTCTCCTCTTTGTCTGTCTGACTGTCTCTCCATCTGTCTCTGTCTATCTCTGTCTCTCTTTCTGTCTCTGTCTCTGTCTCTCCCTAAAATGCCTTCTCTCTTTCATTCTGTGTTTTGGAATCTCTGGTTACCTTCAGGTTTGAGTTCAAACCCCACGTTTGACATGAGGTCTTCCCTGGTCTCTCTCCCCAAGTTCCCCAACCTCCTGACAAATACTGAGGCCCTCCCTGCCAAGATTACTTTGTATCTAATTTTATTAATTTCCTATCTACATGACTAATTAGTTAGAATTGTCTTCTCTGTTCAAATCTAAGTCTCAAAAGGATTTTAACTTTTGACTTTGTCAGGTCAAAGACAGTGGTACACAGTGTGGGTTGTTCAGTTGTTTCAGTCATGTCCAACTCCTCATGACGCTATTTGGGGTTTTCTTGGCCGAGATACTTCAGCTATTTCCTTGACCAACTCATTTTACAGATGAGGAAACTGAGGCCAACAGAGTTGCCCAGGGTCAACTAGTAAGTGTCTGAGACTGGATTTGAACTCACTGTCTGTGTCTCTCTGTCTCCAGACCTGGTGCTCCTACTATACTACCTAACTAGTCATCAATACATAGTAGGGACTTAGTAAATGCTTTGAGATGAAGTCCACTGAGGTCTGGTGTAACTGGCCCTGTCGCAGTTCCACAGTTTGGTTGGTTGGTTCTTGACCTTCCATTATCAATGAAGACCAACACGTCCTCTCTCTATTAGAAACAAATTACAGTGTGTCCGACGGTGGCTGATCAGTGATGTGAGCTTGGAATCTCCATCCCAGGTCAGGCACAAATAATACATGGAACACTTGGAGTGGTCACTCCAAGCTTAGGCACAGTACCACAAGCCAGAAGGAGTCTCACACTTCTCAGTCCCTGATGATTTCCTGTCCATTCTTTGTGCATATTTGGGCACACAGAGTACTGAGTCAGGAAGACCTGAATTCACATCTAATCTTAGACAGTTACTTGGTTGTGTGACAAGTCACTTCCCCTGTTTGCCTCGGTTTTCCTCATCATAAATGGGCATAATAATAGCACCTATTTCTCAGGGCTATTGTGAAGGTAAATGGGAATAATATTTGTAGCATTTTATAAACTTTAAAATACTATTATAAACCCTATTTAATAAATAGCATAAATGTTATTATAATGACAATCTTTTATCATAATTATTTAATTTTAAATTTGAAAAATCAATATGGAAAGTCATGATATTTGCATGATATTTTCAAAGAGTCTTCAGTATATCATAAACCTTACCTTTCATCTCAAGAAATCAAAGAAATCATTCAGGAAAGGTACGATCAACAAAGAAAGTGACTCCATTATGTGGTAAGGAGAGATGATTTAACCTAAGGGCTATGCAGCATTTCATGTAATGGATGGATAAAACATTTATTAAAAATGTCTTATATGCACCAATGATATAAGAAAAAATAAAAGCAGGGGTAGCTAGGGTGGTGCAGTGGATAGAGCACCAGCACTGGAGTCAGGAGAACCTGAGTTCATATCCAATCTCAGACACTTAATAATTACCTATGTGACCTTGGGTAAGTCACTTCTGAAAAAAAAAGAAAAAAAGCCAAAAAGTAAAAGCAAGTCCATCCCTACAAGTCACTGTCTTTCCAACAGAGGAAGACAACACACATAGGGGTGCTCAGAAAACCAGGGTGGTGGTGGAGGAAAGTAACCAATTAGAAGCAATGTAACAGGCACAGAGGAGAAAGAGGAGTGTGGAAAGAGTGAAGTGAGAATGATGCAAAGCAAGGCTAGGATCCTTCCTAAAATGGTGGTCCTGGGGAGGGACTCATTAATGAGGAAAAAAGGGTTCCCAGGTGCAGATTTCTCTGGGTGGCAACTGAGTAAGTGAGGAGTGCTCACTCTCCTCTGGGCTAGATTCTCTCTAAAGGATTTGTGGAGTGGAAATGATGGCAATCACCCAGGAGGAGAGTAGTACGGGTGGCTACAATCTGCCCAGCTGGAGGGATTCCCATGTGGATGAGAACAAAAACTCTTGGGAGCATTGAAGTATACTTAGGGTTTAGCTCAACCCCTTCAACAAAAGTGGCAACTAATAGACATTCGTGGGATGAATTGGGTGCATTTTAATAGGGTCTCTGAACTATTTTGCATAGAAAAGTCAATAAGGGTGGTGGTATTGTGGGACTCTGGGGATTAACTAAAATCAAACCCTTGCCTAAGTAATTCCCTATCTTTTTCTCACTATCTTTAACCAAGGTAGTTTCCAAGGCCCTGGAACATCAATGTATTTTTACCTAATAGCCCTTGCCGATGGAACCCAGATCTTGAACCAAGCTTGGTCCCACCCAGAACTCTGCTTTTGATCCTGAGGGTTCCTTAGACCTTCCAGAACAAGTCTGTAGAGTTTTGGATTTGAAATCAAGAAGATAGGAATTCAAATTCTGTTTCAGACACTTACTATGTGAACAAGGGTAACTCACTTAACCACTATCAGACGAGTTTCCTCCTCTGTCAAATGGGCATACCAATCTTCAAAGTTTATGAGATAAGATATAAAGTGCTTTCCAAACTTTAAAATGCTCTCTGTCTGTCTGTGTCTCCATTTAATTGCTAACTATAATAATGTTTATTATGGCAGACTCATCTTTTCCCAGAAATGATAAGAAGTCATGACACTGCTACATCTCAGGCATTCGTCTTGAGTTGGCTCTCTTATAAAACTTGAATAAGTATGTGAGTAAAAATTGGTTTTTGAGAGAGCATGCCATTGTTAGGAGTTGATTTCCTGGATAGGCACAAATATTGAAGCCGTGTATCACAAGGACATTTTTAGGATAGCTACCAGAAGCATACAACAGACCCCATAGAGTAAAAAGAGAATGTTCAATTATCATTATTACTCTTTTGCACCACAACCCACAATATGAGATGATATTTCACCAGAAATAAAGGGAAATGGAAATCTGTCGTTATGTTTCTTGATTTTGGAGATGGTAATCTCATAATGGACTCTAAAATTCCAGCCCTCATATACTAAATGAATGCTTGCTTTAATCTTGGTTATGATTTTATTGCTAAGCAATTACTGAAATTAGCCTCAGCAGGAGTTGGTGGGGGATGCCTTTGTCCTCCAGCCACAGCGATGTCCACCACAGAACCTTCTCCTTCCCAACAAAAGCAAGATAAACATGTGGAATGACTGGGGAAGACAGTGGAATCAAATTATCTCTGGGTCAGCCCCAGCTAAGTGGGACTAAGGAAGAGAAGGGTCCTCGGTTTGAGTCAGAGATGGGCATCTACCTAGCTGTGGACTGGGTAGGGGGTGCATGCCAAGATGGGAAAAGACATGGACCTGAACTCAAGAGATTGAGTCTCAAATCCCATTTCTGATGTACATTTGTTATGTGATTATGGATGAGTTAACCTTTCTGAGGCTCAAGTTTTTCATCTATAAAAGGGGAACTAAAACTTATTTTAGGAAATAAAACAAGGTTCACTTTGTAAAGTTAAAGCAAATGAGATAGCAAATCAGTGTCTTCTCTGATCCTCAGCTTCCTCATTGGTCAAATGGGGCAGTTTTATTCCATGGTCCTTCCCATGGTCTAATATCTTGGGTATGTAGGCCATGCTTAATAAATGCTTGATGACTAATTGATTGTGTTTGTTGATTGGTATCCCATGGCCTTCAATTTCAATAATTTTTCAGTTGCATCTTACTCATCATGATCCCATTTGGAGTTTTCTTGGCAAATATATTAAAGTGGTATGCCATTTCCCTCCCGGTTCATTTTACAGATGAGAAAACTAAGACAAACAGGATTAAGTGACTTCCCCAGAGTAACATAGCTAACAAGTATTTGAAGCCAAAAATTTGAATTCACAAAGATGAGTCTTCCTGCCCCAGATCCAGCTTTCTATCTATTGTCTTATCTAGCTACTCATTTGACTATCAAAGAATGCATTCTATGTCCATAACCCAATCTTTAGATTAATAACAATAGCTTCCATTTATGTGGCCAAGTCCTTTATGTGGATTATCTATTGGACCATCACAAACAAACTTGGCTCAGTGAGTTTAATTGATCTACCTATGATCATAAAATTCACAAATGCCAGAGGCTGGATTTGAACCCAGGCATTTTCTGACTCAAAATTCATCATGATCACTATACCCCACTTTGAAAAGTGATTACTCCCTGCAATTCACCTGCCCCTTGGCTATACTGTCTGTCCCAGCTAAAGCTCATCTTCACTGCATTTCCCATCAGGGTGAGATTCAGGAGCTACCTACACTGGATGGATGTAGTGGTCTAACAAGATGACACATACAAGTCTACCAGATTTTTTAAATTGGATGTATTTCACAGATTCATTATGTCATGTCTTAGTCATAGATATTTACCCCTCACCAATATTTGTGAGCCCTACACCCTTTGAAACATTTTGTCCCTTCCTCCCCTTCCCCATAAGGCATTGCGTCCAGTATAGGACTTAGGTTTTCATTCCAAGATAAGACAGCTCTACCAATGCAGGTTGCCAACTCTCTCTGCAATTTTTGTCTTCAAGAGTTGTCAAGAGTACTGAAATGTTCAATGACTTGCCCAGGGTCACATGGCTAGCATGAGTCTGAGATGGAATTTACACTGTTTTTAAACCCAGCTCTCTACCTATCTCTGTATCCTGTCTCTCAAGTCCTCAAATCAAGTATACTATTTTGGAGAGTGAATTTTCTTGGAGAGCTCTAAAAAAAAAAGGAAGGAAATAGCAATCCATTAGCATTTAAAGTGATTTTAATGGACATGAACTTGCTTTATTTCCTTTGACAATTTGCATATGAATAGAAAGAAGGCAGATCATGGAGCATTCTATAAAATGCCTAACCAGACCATGCAGAGAAAAACACTATGTTCCAGAGTCATAAAAGAAATATTACATTTCAGATGAATTAGCAAAAGCAGAAACAAATGGGAAGGGCTGTTGTAATGTAACTAGCTGAACTTACCCAATAGGTTCACTTGGAGATTAAGTAAAAATATGATTTTAATATGATAGATTTCTCATTAAACTACATTGCATTAATTCCATATATTTTCCTCCTCTACTTAGTATGTTTCCCTTTGCTCTTCCTTGTATATACTTATCTTCCCAATAAAAAAGAATGACTAATGAAGGAAATGGTGGGTAAATGCAATTGTGTTTCCATTGTAATTAAATTTCCCTTCTCAAAAGCCTTCCATCTTCTCAAATCACAACAGATTAAATTCTAGGACTGCTTTTGCTGCCAAACCACCATGCAATTCAGGTCATTTCATTCTGGAGAAGAAAAAGAACTGCTGTCCTATGGACTTGTTGATAGGACCCAAGTTGTTCTGTTTCTAAATAAGGAAGATACAAATGTTGAAGATGATATATGTAAGTATATAAGGAATACTGGCCAAAAGGGGACAGATGCCCAGCCCAGGTTCTACATGCTCTATTTGTAATATTCATGACACAAATTGCTTGTTTCAGAGATCGAATATTTTACAAGGTGTACAAGTTTTGATGACTAAAATGGTCCATAGACAGTCTATCTTCATCTTAACACAACAACAAAATGGTGTTGGTAGATACAAAAGGTCCGGTGGTAGTAAGAAGCCATTCAATGACTAGGAACAGAGAGGGAGGGTCTTCTCCACATTGTTCTAGGTTTTATTTTAACTTGGGCATGGACAAGCATCTCTCAAATTGGTAGGCTAAATATGTTGGAGAACTAAGAAGATAATCTATCCATGAGACAATGTGGTACAGTGCAGTGGGAAGAGAATTCCATTTAGAGTCAGTAGAATTGAGTTAAAATGCAGCCTCTGATAACTTATTTCCTTATGACCTTGGAAAAACTTTCTATTTCTGGAAATATTTTCTATAAAATGGTGGGGGTGATGTGGAATAGACAGGACAACCTCTACAACTCTCTCAAGTCTAAATCTATTATCCTTTGAAACTACCCCCAAGATAAGTCAAAAGCGTAGGTGTCACTAAGAGTCAACTGCTCCAGAGGGCAATAGGACTTTGGTTACCAACTTGTACTTATGTTCACTTTTTAGTGGATAGGAGGAAAGAGCTCTTCTGCTAACTAGTTTCATGAGAATTCCCCTAGTCAACTTTATAGACCTAGGTCAGATATCTAGTTGTCAAAAGATTTCTGTAGGTATAAAGGGAGGCAAATGCATTAGTGACAGCATCTAAGAGACTATTCAATTTTATGGCTAAAAGAAATTTCATCATAAAATAATTCAATGAAAACACATGAACCTGTGTGTGTGCGTGTGTGTGTGTGTGTACAAACATGTATAGTTTTAGTGGTTCCTAATGAAATGATATGGAATCAATGAATAAACATTTGTAAAGTATCTATTATATGCTAAGCACTAGAGATACAAAAAGTCAAAAGACAGTCCCTGGCCTCAACAAGCTTGCAATCTAAATAGGGAGAGAACATGCAAACAAATATCTACAAAACAAGCTACATACAGGAAAAGTAGGAGAACCACAATTCCCCAAACTGAATGTTTGGGAAAGGTTTCTTATGAAAAACCAGATAGAATGGAAGCTATTTGAAGGCAAAGGTAGTTTTGCATTTGTCTCTGTAATGCCAGAATTTATCACAGGAGCTTGCCCATAAGTGTTCAATGAATTTTTTTTTTTAGGTTTTTGTGAGGCAAATGGGGTTAAGTGGCTTTCCCAAGACCACACAGCAAGGTAATTATTAAATGTCTGAGGCTGGATTTGAACTCAAGTACTCCTGACTCCAGGGTCCATGCTCTATCCACTGTGCCACCTAGATGCCCTAAATGTTTTTTTGAATGAATGAATGAACATAGGAAAAAAGAAAATATTATTACCTATAACCACGTGAAATGTATCAACTTAAATAAAAATATAAATAAAAATTTTATATATATATATATATATACATATATATATATATATATATATATATATATATATGTATATATATATATGATTTTATCCAAAACAAACTGCCATTCAAGAATCAGACACTATTCATCATTCTTTACTATGGCTTTAACTTTCATTGCTGAGCTCTATTTTCCCTCATCCTTAGATTCAGCAATATTTTATTTGAACTAGCTCAGTTCAACTCCTTAGCATACATTTACAAAAATAAAAAAGATTAGTAAGAATGACTGGTACAAAACATGTTGCTTATTCCTCAACCCATCAAGGTCACACATCAAATACACACACAGTCCACAGCAATCAATCAGCATCAGGAGAATTTGCCTGGTCATCTTTACAGACCAAGATCTTGTTTTGTTTGGCTTGCTTGCTTAGAAAGCACATGTGGTAAAGAGACAATTTCCAGCTTTTGGTGCTAGAAGCCCTTGTGGCCCTCTGGGAATCTCATGAAAGTACCTTGCATCTGGTGAAGCATTCTTCTAGGATCCTTACTGAATCTTTTTACTATCTCTTCCTTGGTGGGTAAGAATGTTTGGGGAAGGGTGAGAAGGAAGAAGCTTGTTCCTCCTTCTTTTCTAAGGCCTTGACCGAGGCTGCCACCTGACTGGTCCTATACTGGCTGGTCATATACTGATGCTAAGCTAATTTTTAAAGATATTTATTCATCTATTTTTCTTTTTTCTTTTTTTTTTAAGAAAGATTTTATTTATTTTGAGTTTTACAATTCCCCCCCCCCATTCTTTCTTCCCTCCCATTCATCTATTTTTCTAACTACATGCAATGGTAGTTTTCAACCATAACTTTTTTGTAGTTTTGAATTTTACATTTTTCTCCTTCCCTCCTCTGTTCCTGACAGAAAGCAATATAATACAGTCATCATCATCATCATCATCATCATCATCATCTAATAATAATAATAGCATGTATAATCATGCTAAACATAGATCCATATTAATTATGTAAGCTAACTTTTTTTTAGCAATTCCTACAAGGTGTGTCCAACTTTTAACCTTTCCTATGTGCTGCCAATGGCTGAAAGAACTTTGCTCCTTTGAAACTGAATCTAGATATTTCATGCCTTTGTTAATACCTATTATTTATTGATTAAAAATGTTATTACCTGATAAGTAACAGGATATAGTACTTTGTTAGTTCTGTTAAGTGGGATGGGCTTATTGACTGAATCCATAGATCCTGCTTCCCTTACCCCCTCACACTTCCTTAGCAAGAAAGAAAATGCAAGGACTTTCAGTCCTCTTGAGCCAATATAAACTATCTAAATGAGAAGGATCACAATATAAGAAATGAATTTCCAGATTTGTGGCCAGATCTGGACTTACTAAAATATTTCAGGTCAAATCACCTTTGATCTGAATCACCCAGATGATGGCAGCAATTGATTCTATAAAAATTGCCAGTCTTTTGTGTTGACCCAACCATGGATTAGGAATTCTGAAGGACAGAGGAGGAAACGGGTTAATATAAACCCTTCAAAACAGGTTGAAAATGTTTGCTTCTCTCCTCAGTCACCACAAAGTTGTCAACCGAGAGGGTTATCTTCAAAATCTCTGAATTCCTCTGTGCATTCTTTGAGGGCAGATGAATTTCATTGTAAGGTAGGTAGGATATAATCAGGACTTGGAATGGAGGACCTTCTCGGATGCATGCCTGTAGGCCAGCACAGTCAAACCATGGTAAAAGGAAGGGCTATGAAATTACTCAGATAATTTAGCGCAGACTAGATGCTCAACCTGAATAATTTAGAGTCACACCTATGTGATGTTATTTTTAACATGTAATCTTCAGGCATTAAATCTGAGCAAGAAGGTCCAACCAAAAAGGCAATGAATCCTGGGATTAAAGACTAGGCGTTACTTTCTCAGCCAGTCCAAGAGGACAGCTGTCCACTTAATGATTGAATTGGGTAATGAAGACAGATGAACCAAGTAATCAAAGTTAAAACTGCCAATACAATGATACCCCGCAAGAAGTCTAACTTTATAGGATCTACAAAGTGCTCACTAAGTAAATTAGTTGTGGAAAAAAACCATTTCTTTCAGGAAGAATGATTAAATTATTTAAGAAAGCAAATTCTGAAAGCAACTGACAGGCTAAATACATCATTCTTTATGTTCCTAGAGTTTTTAACTCTTAATAGTCTAGTGACACTGGGAGGCTGGGAATTCAATTCTTCTGAACTCAACAAACTACTACTTAGGGATGTCATTGCTATGCTTGCTGTTTGTCGTAGTTGCAGGAGTTTTTGTTGTGGTTGTTTTGGTTGTGTCTGACTCTTCATGAACCCTTGTGGAATTTTCTTGGCACAGTTGCTGAAGTGGCTTGCCATTTCCTTCTCCAACTCATTTAACAGATGAATAACAGAGGCAAACAGTGTTAAATGTTTTGCCCTCGGTCACACAGTTAGTAAGTATACGCTGTGAGCTTTAAACTCAAGAAGGGGAGTATTCCTGCCTCCAGACCCTGATGTGTATCCACTGTGTCACCTAGATGCCACTAGGTTCTACAGATAAAAATGAAATCATCCTGTTCTAAGGAGCTTCCATTCTACTGGAAAGGAGAGAAGACACAACTACAAGACATTTTTAATGAGTAGTAAATAAAAAATCATTTCAAGAAAGATAGGAAAGGAGGATAAAGAGGGGAAAGGTAGGAAGAGAATAATAAGAGGGAAAGTCAGGGAGGGAGGGAGAGGGAGAAAGAGATGGAGAGGGAGATTGAGATGGAAAGGAGGAGGGGGAGAGGAGGGGGGAGGGAGAGAGAAAGGGAAAAGGAGGCTAACAATAGGTTGAACTAGGAAGAACATTTGTGTTCAGCTTTTTTTTTTTTCCAGGCTTTTGCAAGGCAATGGGGTTAAGTGTCTTGTCCAAGGCCACACAGCTAGGTGATTATGAAGTGTCTGAGGCCGGATTTGAACTCAGCTATTCCTGACTCCAGGGCCGGTGGTATCCACTGAACCACCTAGCCACACCTGTGTTCAGCTTTTAAGGAAGATCACATTTCCTAAAGAATCAAGATTTTAGGTGACCTAAGGGAAATGAAATAACAGATGGGGATGTGTTACCTCACATAACCAGTGATGAATGATATTATCTTAGAGAGATAAGACTGGGAAATGATGTGGACATGTAAAGGGCAGAGAACCAGAGATCCCAGATGAATAGTCCATGTTCTGCATTAGTGTCCATTTACATTCAAGCAATAGAGAGTCAGAAGGTTAGGTTGATGGAACTGCAGAAGATTTTATGGGAAGATACTTTCAAGAATTTCAGGGGAGGAGAAGTGTGGGAGCCTCAAAATCCACATCATTCAAGCCTATATTTGCATTGATTAGCTGACAGATCCATTGAAATACTGAATTACCCCCTTCAAAAATGATTTCATTAATAACGTAATTCAAATTGATTTTTCTGCCAGTGAGTTTCTATCCTTTCAAATCCCATCAGTCTTTCAAGATCCTTCATAAATACCATGTCTTTTATGAAGTCTGTCTTATTTCTCTTCCATCATGTCTGAATTCTAATTCTGACACTGTTTCTAATTAACCTCCAGCTTTGAAAAGTTAAAAGAAAGTTAGCAGTTGAAAGTGAGTAACCAGTCATATCAAATAAGAGTTTTGTCCCAACCTGTCCCTTAGGCAATTTTCCTCTCAGAAACAGTATAGGATCATGAGTGTCATCATGCAAAATCCATAGAGATTCCAAACCAGATAAAATGAAACTGGAAAATATTGACAAAAAAAGAAAATGAAATATAACATCAATAATATTATTTATTGTTTTCTAAATCAATACAGTGACCCTAGGGATCTATTTCTATTTGAGTTTGACTACTACGTTAGACTTATATGGAGACCAAAACAAAGAATTTGGAAATGAAAGTGAAGGGGAGAAGAGTTGGGCAATTTTCTAGTAATCTCAATCAATGAAAATAAGTCACTCTCAAGTTATGGAGACCATTTTTTTTCTGCTTGTACTTACGTATGAAATATCCCAAGTTCAAGAGACTGTGAATGCTAAGTAGATAGAGTTCTGGACCTGGAATAATGGAAGAACTGAGTTCAAAACCCATTAAGGATGCTTGTTAATTGTATGACCCTGAACCAGTTCCTTAATCTCTCTTAATCTCAATTTCCTCATCTGTAAAATGAAGATAACAATAGCATCTTTCTATACAGAAATAAACTGAGATAATATTTCTAAATGTCTGTACTATTTAAAGTGCAAAATAACTGCCAGATATTTTATATATGCATATATGCATGAATGTATTATATAATAGTTTAAAACTTTGCCAAGACTTTTGGGAAAGCTTGTATTATGCATGTGTGTATATTACATTTACACATATATGTAAAATGATAGAAAAATATTCAAAAATTTTAGTACCCAAAATAGGTTTTATTCCAATAACCAAACTCCAATTTCTCAAATACAATTTCAAATGAAAGTTACTAAGATACAGCAAACCCCTTAAGGATGAAGTATCTTATTTTAACTTATAATGAGTATGCTAGCATGTTTATTGCAAATGATTCTTAAAATGTTTATTTACCACTGTTTTATGACTGCAAACAGAATCTACATCTTTATGGGAAGGTCTGGTCTCCAGTTATGACATCTGCTCCTCACGTTGAGTGGAGTGCATCCGTGGGAGGATTTTCCTGACAGACACACTTGTAATGCTTAAATGTAGCCAGGGGACCATTTAGAATCATCCCATAAGCTGCAGGGTTTAAAGGTAGCACTTTAAAATAATGGGCCAGATCATTAATGACAAATCACAGTGGAAATCCCAGAGAGAAGTGCCCAAAGCACCCTCCTCCTCCACTCCTGCTGAAGGGGGTCATCATGGTACATCACACCATAAACACTTGATAATAAATACCCCATGCATTAGGGAGATAATTCATTTTCAAGTTGTTTAATTTAATTATGCTATATGGGGGCAATGTAGCAAGGCTAGAACTTAGTATGAGCTTTTGTAGATTACTAGTAGGCCATTACCCAAAACAGAATTTTGCTCATCATTGGGAAAGGGTCACCCCATTTTACTCAGAACCATTCCCCTAAATGTTGATCATAAATTTCTTGAAATAATGACCTCTATCATCTCCCACGAGGTACATACATATGTTAAACAAGTTGGCAAGGATCTAGACCTCCCAAGAAATGGCTTCCAACATGACTCATCATGTCTAAGAACTGCTGTCACTTCAATGCACCATCTCCCAATGTGCATATGGGGGGCAGATGACAGTATAAACCTGAGGACCCTCTTCTTGTCAGTTTCATCTTTCTTAAAATGCAATTCTTTCTCCTAAAATCGGGCTCTCATTCACTCCCAAAAGCATTTCATATATCTATATGAAATGCTTCATATTCTGGGTTGGCAACATTATAGATGACCTTCCTCTCAATTCCATTAAAGAGTTTTCCATGTCTCATACAAGCAACTAGGTGATGCAGCAGATAGAGTACTGGATCTGGAGTTAGGAAGGCCTGAATTCAAATCTAGCCTCTGACATAGCTCTATGACCCTGAGTGAATCTGTAAGCTCTATCGACTTCAGTTTCTTCACCTGTAAAAAAATAGTAATAATAGCACCTTCTCCCCAGGCATCTTACAAGGATCAAAAAAAGATAATATTTGTAAAGAGTCTTGAAAATATTTAAGCATTGCACAACTAGTTATTATACCTATTGTTACGGAATCACTAGAAGAATATTTTCATAATGAACATTTGGATGACATCTCCTTTTTATACATGAGGAAACTGAGGCAGGGAGAACTAAAGGGATTTGTCCCGGGTCATAGAACTCTTAAGTCTCAGAGTCTTGATTTGAATGCAGGTCAAGAAGGTGACTGGTAATGAAGCTGAGCTGGTCATGAGGTGAGAATGAGTGATAACTAACAAACGGTAGGAATGGTTGGTTGATGTTTAGGCAATGTCAAGAGGTCTGGAGGGTCCCTAACAGACTGGGTAGATCCTTTGTGGAGGATTTAGGAAAAGATATGAATAAGAGTCATGGGGGGGGCAGGGGGACAAAGGTATAGATGTGTTGTGGTCTAAACTCTTGGAGGGTGGATCCACCTCTGCCATAGGACATATCTATGGCCATTCTGATGCATGAGTCCCAATCCATATAATTTGTTCTAGGTGCTAGACTCCTCCTGAGGCTGATTGGTTAACTTGGCCCAATGGCCAGCATATGCCCTCTTTATCTTATATAATTAGTCATAACTCAGTATAGAGTTCTATTTAAATGCAAATAAACCCTTGATGTTTTCCTGAGCTCCTTCCAAGACCTAGAGACTGCAGCCTTCGCCTTCTATGATGTATCTTCTCTTGTTGTTCTCACAAAGTGACAGTTTGACCCTGTCCAAGGGGAAAAAGCCATTAATCATGAAATCTGATTCAGCACAACTTCCAAGATGGCAAGAGGATTATGAGCTGCCCATGTGATCCAGGAGACCAGCACGATTCCCACAAAACAGATAGGTCCAAGATGGGTCCCATGTGGGGCTGAAGATATGTATAGTCATTGTCTCATAACTTAAGAGTTCCTTAGGTCACCCAAGACATAAATCAGTTACCCAAGGATATTTGCTACAGAGAGCAATGGCATGAATCAAATACTTCCAAGAAATTCAGTAACAGATGCACTTGGACAACAGTGAATATTAAATTATTCTCAAATTGCAGATCCTGTCAATAAGAGGTAAGATATCCCAGAGGGTCAGCTTAATTTTCTTCTTTTTTTTCCCCCTTGATGTGGTCAGATTATCTGAAAACCCTGAATTGTCAATATCCACCCCTTTATTTATATTTAATTTGGAACATTCTTTATGAAAATGATGCTGCTGTTTGTTAAATGTGAGAATTGATTTCTGGCAAAAATGAAATAAAGGCTCTGATAATCTGAGAGTTTAAGTACGAGGAATCGGTGCCCCAATTTTTAGTAAATGAAGTATTTAAAGGCTGAGATCACGCTTCATTTTAACTTTATGGTAATTCGATACAGGCACTCACAATTATTTCATTTTCAATATTACTGCTCATGTCCCCTCTCTAAATGATCATGAATAGAGAGGGGAAGCTAATTTTATACATTTTCCATAATCAAGATTATTTTAAACAACTATCTTAATTATTCTCTCAATCAATCACTAGTTGTAATGTTAGGAAAGTGGTCCAGTTTTATTTTTTATACACACAGGAAGAGCCAACCTTTGGTCAACACGAAAAGTGGATGCAAGGGTTTTGTTGTGGCAATGCCCCTTCCCCCATCTCCCCCCATGCCCCCTCCCTCTCTGCTCTCCTTTTCAGGATCTGTCCCCTCTTCCCAGTCCCTTCTCAGTCCTTTCTTGCCACCAAGTCCCACTGCATCATTGAAGGAATTATGATAAACTCATTCTCATAGAGTTTGCCAAGATGGGGGAGTCTGAATTTCAAAAGAAATAAAATGAAAAATGACTTGCCACCTCACATTTATCCATCTTTTCCTATGACAATGTGTCAGCCTCAAGAGCTCATTCCTATTCAATTCATATGTTCAATCAGTCATCAACTCTTATTAGGTTGCAGTTGGACAACATCTCTTCTCTACAACCCCTTTTCTCAGTCATAGCGACTGTTTCAGTTGAAGCCTTCCCTACCACTCCTGTGAATCAGTGCAATAGCCTCTGAAAGGTCTCCCTCCCTCAAGTTTCTCCTCCATTCCAGTCTTTGCTCAGAGCACTAGAACTGGAGTCAAGAAGACCCTGGTTCGAATATGGTCTTGAACACATACTAGTTGTGTGAGACCTTGGGCAAGTCACTTAAACCCCGTTTGCTTCTTTCTACCACCTGTAAAATGGGAATAAAAATAACACCTGCCACCCAAAGTTGTTGTGAAGATCAAATAAGATAATTGTAGAAGGTTTAGTAAGCTAGTATTATTTTCTTAAAGTGCAGGTTGGCTCCTGCTACCTCCTTACTCAATAAACATCAGTGACTCCCTTTTACTTCTAGAATCAAATATGACTTTTTAAAAAAAATATTTAATTTAATTTAATCTAAAATTCTTTATAATCTGGCTGCAACATACTTTTGTATCCTTATTATACACTACTCATCTTCACACACTCTGATCCAGGTCTGCTGATCAGCCCGGGCTTCCTCACACCTGTCCCTTGGTCTCTTTCTCTGTTCCCTATGCCTGGCAAATTCTCCTTCCTTATATCCATCTCCTGGCTTCCTTCAAGACCCACTTCAGGTGCCATTTTCTTTGGCCCTCTCAGTTTCTAGTGCCTTCTCACCCAAAGCTCCCCTGAGGATGCTTTGTATGTCTTTTATCTATAGAGGTATGTGTTTTCTCCCCACTAGTTGAGGGCAGGGCCTAGTTCTTCTCTGTATATTCTTAGCAATTAGCACAGTGACTGATATAAGTAAATGTGTGATGGTATGCTAATTTCCCATAATTAGATACCTGCCTTACTAATTTAGCTTAAGTAGAAAAAAGAGCTGGTTGCTAAGATATCTTTAAAGACTTACTTAGGTAAGTCACTTACAATTACTGATCTCTTCTGGTCACTAGTACTACCATTTCTTTTACAGAACCAGAGAAGTAAAGGGACTGGTCCAAGGTCACACAGGTAAAGATGCAAAGTCAAGTCCTCTGACTCAAAATTCAAAATTCAGTACATTTTCCACTTTTCCGTGGAGACATTTGTTATCATTCCCATTCCACATATGAGGAAACCAAGGGATAGAGAGAGTAAGTGACTGACTGACCAAAGACACTCAGAAAGAAACCTGCAAGTCCTGGTCATCACTTTTCAGCTGTTGATGGCACCAGAATCCTCTCGGCCTCCCATGCTCATAATCTCCAGGTTGTCTCTGTCTTTTCCCATTCCTCTTTAATCTCACACTGGAAAGCAACCCCTTAGGACTGGGGATTCTATTTCCTTAGGATCTTTCGCTTTTGTACCCTCTTTGCTATTATTGCTGCCACTGCCCTAGTTTAGACCCCATTACCCTTCTCCTGGATTATCTTTTAATTGATCTCCCAGCCTCCAGCCTAATGGCAGTGCGTCCACTGTATGCATCATTGCCCTCTGCAATATGGCTCCAACTGAGTGGAGACCCCCTTCCAAAGCACATGTGGGGCTTCGGTTTGTTTGTTCTTTTGAGGACTAAGATACTTCTGCATAGAACCTTAGTTTAAATAATAGATGAAGTAGTCTGCCCATCAACTGGGGAAAGCAATAAGTCTTCATTTGTTGTGTTTAATCTCATTTAGGGCATCGTGGGCAAACTGAGACACTCAGGGGAATGTGGAGGAGGGCGAAGGAAGAGAAACCAAAGATAGCCTCAGATCAGTCACCAGAAAGATAAGAACATAACTAGATCTCTAGAGGATCAGGGCAGAGCAATAGGAACTGGGGACAGGGGTTATGGGATGGTGGAAGTTGGGTCTGAATCTGGGGGGAGATGATTTTTAGGACATAACAAAAAAAGGAAGGGGATAGACTGTCCAATGAGAGATAACCTTCCTGCTTGAATGCCCTGGTTATTTGGGACTCTCACCAACTAGCTCAAGCCATACAATAGGACTGTTAATAGTGTGGAAAGGGGACAGCTAGGCAAGCACAAGGTCAAGCTCAAATAATCTAAATGGCTGCCCATCTTTGATGTCCCTGGGAAGAATTACCAATAATCTCAGCTGATCAATGACCAAGGACAATTCTAGAAGACTTGTGAAAGAAAAGTCCATCCACATTCATAGGAAAAAATATAGTCTGAAAGAAGACTAAAGCATTCCCTTTTCACTTTGTAAAACTGGTTTTATCTTTTTTTTCATATTTTTCCCCTTTAGCTCTGATTCTTTTTAATAACATGACTAATATTGAAATATATTAAACAAACTTGCACATGTGTAACCTAGATCAGATTATTCTCTGTCAAGGGGCAGAGTGATGGAAGGGAGGGCGTATGTGGAAAGTTTACAAAAAGATGAGTGCTGAAAACTATCTTTGCCAAAAAAAATAAAATAACATTTAAAAAAGTATCACCAATGAGAAAGGGTTCATGAGACAGACTTTTCTAGGTAAATATAAAAAGAATGTTAGGGAAAAAAATGGATGATTAGAAAACATCAGGCAGGAGGTCAAAGACATTTTGATCAAGGTAAGAGAATGGGAAGGGTGAGAGGAGAGGAGGAAGGGGGAAAAGAGAGAAAGAGACAAGGAAGGAAGGAAAAATGAAAGAAAGAAAAACCAATGGAGTGGTTTCTAGTGCTTGGGGATATATACAGTGTGTTCCTGAAGTTTTAGAGCAATTTTAAACTAATATAAATGCATTGAAGATGTATAATAAAAATTGAAATAACCTCTCTCCTTAAGGATTTCATATTCTAATAGGGGGAGGCGATGCATATTATATATATTTGTATATATATTTGTATATATAATATGCATCACCTCCCCTTATTAGAATATATTTGTATATATATATAATATGTGTTTTTGCATAGTTTCCCTATCTATTTGAATATGAACTTATTAAGCAGAGAGGTTATTTCAAATTTGGGTAACTGATGCTGATGGATGGGGAAGGGAATTTTGACCTATGGAGTCCCAAGGATATTGAGCAGATCCATAGGACAATCAACAGACCTCTATCTTATCAGAAGCAATGGCCATATTGATGGGATTACTGTGTCTAAAATAGTCAAATCTTGGTTCTAGGTAGGAAGTAAATCAGACTTGCATATGACCCAAGGTAGATGGTGAAATGTCCTTTGTGAATGGGTTATGAGACCTAGTTTGATGATCTGGATTGGGGTTGACCAGTTAAGTAAGAAAAAGAGCTTGGTCTAGAAAATCAGACCTTTTGGGGCGTTTATGACAGTGAGCTAGGGGAAAAGCTCTGAACGTGGGGTCAGACAATTTGGGTTTGAATGATGGTTTTTCCTACCCACAACCTATTCAACGTTGGTCAACTTTATAAACTTACTCTCTCCAGATCTTGGTTTCCTCATCTGTGGAAACAAAGTATTGGACCCTAAGGTCCAAATCTCAACCTAAGACTCTTCCACATGTCTGTCATTCTGGCTTCTAGGCCTTTTTTCATGCTGTGTCTTCTATTTAGGGTGTTCCTCTTTAGAGATGCCTTCAAGGCACAGTTTAAATCCCACCTTTTCCATGAAAACCTCCTCAATGACTCAAATTAAGTAGAATCTGTTCTTAGCCTATATTTCTACAGCACTAAGCATTTTTCTTACAAGACAGTCAATCTCAAATCTGTAGTATGTTTTTCCTATATCTTATGGCACTTTCATAGGTAGATATAGCTAAAGTACTAATGGTTCTTATTTAAAAATGTTTTAAAATTTCTAAATGGCACCTGACCTTCACAATAAGCCTTTAAGGCTGATGTTATCATTGTGGCCATTTTGCAGATGAGTAGACTGAAACACAGAAAGATGAGTGACTTGTCTAAGATCACACAACTTTTAATGTCTGAGGCAAGAGTCAAACCTAAAACTTCCAAGTCCAAGTCTCTCACCCTACCTACTAGGTAACCCTGCCTCTTTTTAGCAGACAAAGGCTGAGAGTTCATCCAATCCTAAGACATCACTTTACAAAAGAGGAAACTAAGGCCCATGATGATAAACAGATATTTCTACTGCCAAAGAGATAGAAACTTCAGTCTAAATCCAGAGTACTTTAAGTGCAGAAGAAAAAGCCTTGGATTTTGAATTGGCATATCCTCTGAGCCTCAGTTGCCTTCTCTGTAAGTGAAAAGGTCAGAGCAGTTGGCTTATTTATTTGGGTCCAAAGTCTCTGATGCTATGGCTCAATGTACTCCAGTGACGATCTTTCCAACCCTACTATTGCTTTGAGGACTCAAGTTGATTTTAGCTTCTCCTCCCTTCCCACTCCCCAGCTTACAGAGCTAGTCTGTGACCCTGATACCACTGATCATCAATGGAATAGGAATGTTTATGGTTGCTGTTGATTTTCATTCATTTTTCATTTGTGTCCAAGTCTTCGTCACCCCTTTTGGGGCTATCTTGGCAAAGATACTGGAGGAAAGTGTCATTTTCTTCTCCATTTCTCTTTCTCTTCCACTTTACAGATGAGGAAACTGGAACCAGCAGGGTTGAGTGAATTGCCCAGAGTCACACAGCTAGGGTCTGATTTGAACTTAGGCTGTCCTAACTCCAGCCACTTAGCTGCCTACTGGGAATATTTTTAAAAAACCTCTCCAAAGCATATTTGACTATCTTTCCCTTGGAACCTTGACAGGTGACATGCCTCTCAGACTCTGGGAATCCTACCTAAAGCTGAGCTCTAATTCCTTCTGTCACAGTGTAAGACTTGAGATAACGGAGAACAAACAGCTGCTCATTACCCCCTCACACTATCCCCTTCATTAACTGGGAATCTGTTCCATCTCCTCCCCTTGTTCTTGAGCCTTTCCTTACAAGGGCCACTCCTCCATCTTTAATTGCCTTGGCTGACCTCCTTGCTTCTCAAGTTGTCTACATCTCAATTACATGTAAATGAGTCCAAACACTACACAGTACAAGGAAAGCCAAGGGGATTCACTCCAGGAAGATGACTTGGCCTTCTGGTACAACAGCAAGGTAGCTAGGTATCCTGGTTTCCAGTTTGTCTTTTCAACATGATTGCCTCTTAGTTACCCACAGCCCACTAGTACTCTCCTGATAATTCCTCCCTTGACATCCAAGAGAGTGGGGATTCTGCTGTTCTTTCAGTTGGCTGAGGACGAAACCACAGAGCTTGAAGCTACTTGCTTGCGTTGGTCCCCTTGAAGAATGCTTGAGGACAATGTGGAGAGAAGGATGTAATTATTGCTTTGGAATTAGCTTAATGATACTTGCCTGAAAGGGAATAGCATATCATAGAACTTGAGATTTCATTGAATTGTGGAAGATCAATTTCTCTCCTAAGCTAGTCTCCTCTTTCAGCATCACTACTTCCGTGGATGGATTCAACCATCCATTTTTTTGACAGGCATGTCAAAGTATCTACCTGGTTATTTACCTATTGTCTTCCCATTAGAATGGGAACTCCTTGAGGGCAGGGAGTGTTTTTTTTTCTTTCTTTGAATCATTATCACTTAGCAAAATGCCTCACATATAAATACTATTGACTGACTGAGCCAGATCTACTATGTGTGGGGATATAAATAAAAACATATATAAGTATAAATAAACAAAAGATGAAGCAGTTCTTGGTCTCAAGCCACTTTATTTTATAGTGAGAAGGAGAATATATGTATTCAGGTAAGGTAATATAAATTATTAGGGATGAGGAAACTGGGACCAACAGGGTTAAGTGAATTGCCCAGAGTCACAAAGCTAGGGGCTGATTTGAACTTAGGTTGTCCTAACTCCAGACACTTAGCTGCCTACTGGGAATATTTAAAAAAAAAACCCTCTCCAAAGCATATGTCTTTCCCTTGGAACCTTGACAGGTGACATGCCTCTCAGACTCTGGGAATCCTACCTAAAGCTGAACATGGGATTGTCTTGGTGTAGCGTTCTCCCAGTGCAGACCACCCCTTTTTCAATATAGGTCAGCACCTTCTCTCCAACTTACTCAGAGAGAGTCCAGGATCATCCAGTCTGCACATTTGCAGGATCAGACTTCTTGATGCTGAGGTCAACTCTCTATCCATTATGCGACACCACCTTTATCCCCTTCCATTTGTCAATTTGTCTATAGATGAATATGACAAAAATATAAGGTGAATACAAAGGGAAGGGAACTTGAAACTGGAAAGGATCTAGGTAGACTTCCTGTAGGAGATAATACTTGAGCTGAGCCTTGAAGGAAAGCCAGGGATGCTATCAGGTAGGGGTGAGGAGAAAGTATAGTTTGGGTTTAGAAGACAGCTTTGCAAATCCATGGTCTCAGGGGGAAGAGAGTATCATGTGGGGGAAACTCATTTTAGCTGGAATTCAAAGTGAGTAAAAGGGAGTTATTTGCAGAGAGAGAGAAACTAGAGAAGGAAGAAGGAAGAAGACTGAAAGACTTATAAATATCAAATAGAGGGGGCAGCTAGGTGGTGCAGTGGATAGAGGACTGCCCTGGAGTCAGGAAGACTTGACCTCAGACACTTAATAATGACCCAGCTGTGTGGCCTTGGGCAAGTCATTTCACCCTATTGTCTTAAAACATTAAATAGAAGAGATTATACTGAATTCTGATGGCAAAAAGAACCACAAGAACTTCTTGAGTAGTGACACAGTCAGGTCTATATTTTAGTTATATTAATTTGTCAACTATGTGGAGGATCATCAGAGGAGAATTGGATGCATGAAATCAATTAGTAAGTTATTAAAATACTTTTGGTAAAAGATGCTAAAGACCTAGATTAAGATGGTGGCTGAGTGGGTTGGAAGAAAGGAGTAGACAGAAAATGTTCTGGAAGCAGAAAGACTAATATATGGGAAATGACTGGACGATGGGGATGAGGGAAAGGAAAATATGGAGAATGAATCTGAGATACTGCTAATTTGGGTAACCAGAAAGATGGGTTACTGTTGGTAGAAATTGGGAGTTTCAAAAGAGAAAGTAGTTAGAGGTGGTGGTGGGGGCAGATGAATTGTGGTTTGGACATGCAGAAACTGAGATGCTCATGGGACAATTAAAATGGAAATATCCACTAGTGCTTGGAGTGGAACTGGCACTCAGGAAAGAGATTAGGATGAGATAGACAGATCTGGGAAAACAAGTCTCTAGGTGTTGATTAAACACTTATGTCCCAAGTGCTGTTATAAGTGTTGATGATGGGGTGGCTAGGTGGCGCAGTGGATAGAGCACCGGCCCTGGAGTCAGGAATACCTGAGTTCAAATCTGGCTTTAGACACTTAATAATTACCTAGCTGTGTGGCTTGTGCAAGCCACTTAACCCCATTTGCCTTACAAAAACCTTAAAAAAAATGTGCTGATGATACAAAAGAAAAAAAAATCAAAAATAATCTTGCCCTCAAGGAACTTACAATCCAGTCACCTGTAGAAGATAACTGAACTCATGGATCTGAGATCACTGAGAATGAGAGTATGAGGAGAGAAGGGAAGGTAAGAGCTTTGGACAACATCCACACCTGAGTTGTAGAAGAAAGGATGGTCCAACAAAGCATACTGGAAATTCTAGAAAGAACATCTTTACTCATAGCTACACCACTCCAATGAATCATTGAAGCATTAGGCTTTGTTTTTTGCATCCCATACAAGAATAGAGCTAGTGTCTGCCCAGGTAGGGACTTCAAAATCTTTAGGGGGGCTAACAAACAAAAGTATGTATTCCCTGGGAAACTGGGCCACCCAGGAGAAACTGTAAAATGGGGATGATAAACAAACTTACTTATGATAAGCTTATTAGCCTCAAATGAGGGGGCACTGCCCAGATCTACATTATCATTATTTAATGTTGGTCCTCTGCTTAGCCCTTCAAATATATCTTTTCAATAGCCTATTACTCTTCATACTGAACTCTATTTTCTCCCACAATCATGAATCAATTCCAGACATATGGTTATATTTCCAGCCAGGTCCATGGCAGAGCAGATACATAGCTCCGATTAACAATAATGCTAGTCTTCCCGGGTTGGTAATGAAAAACACACTATCTGATGTCTGCAAATATCCCTCTCCATTCTCCTTCTCTTGTTTGCTTACAAAGCCCTTGAGAAGATCGTGTACATGAACTCTTAGACTAGTCATGAGATTTTAGGCGTAATCCACTCGAGGAATGTTTTCTCTAAAAATTTCTCTGTTCTCTATGTGATAAAGACCAGGACCCAATATTTGTGTTTTATATAGCCCCAAGTGAAAACCCATCTCCCCTATTCCCCTCCATTTTCCTATATAATACTCACTGGTGTTCTCCCTTCCCCATTAGTTCTTTATTCACTTCCCAACTCCCAATCTGGGTTTCCTACCCCTTAGTCTAATTCTCCTTTCTCTCAGCACCTGTTGTTTGGCCACTGATTAATCTTGTCTTCATTTTATCAAAATGACAAAATCCTACCTTCTTGAAAAAAACAAAGGGTGTTTCTGAAAATATTCCACTCCTGAAGGATGATTAAGTGTACCCCAAAGGTTTTTGCCCTTGCTTCCTAGAACTGAAGTAATTTACCTTTCTTGGGGGGTTTAAGCTTTAAATAGAGACCCATTTTAAAGTAACACCCCAGACTACAAGGCTATGAAAGCTGTGCCATTGAATCCTAAAAGACTTAAAATTCCAGGGGTACATCTGATCCCCACCAGGCAATCCCTTTCCAAGTCCCAGCTGTGGAAGCAGCTATCCTCAGAAGCTCCTATATTATATCCTGGAGCAAGGCGAGAGGGTGGAGGATGAAATAGTTGTTCTCTAGGCTAATGGCAGAATACCTGAACAATGAATGAAAACTGCAGAGAAAAGGCCAGGATTTCTCAATTATCCTCCACAACCTTTTCGTTTATATTGTATGCTTAACCTCCTTACGTAAGGACCTGATGGAAAGGCCTATTTCCCAAAGGACTCTTAGAAGAAAACGCTAAAGGTTCATTTATATGTGTTTATATGTTTATATGAAAACACACATACACATATAAATACATATATACACATATAATTGCCCTGTTGACTGATACAAGACAGTTTACCATTTTAACCTTTTATGACACAAAATATTCCTATTATTTTTATTAATTTTTTTCAAGGCAATGGGGTTAAGTGGCTTGCTGAAAGCCACACAACTAGGTAATTATTAAGTGTCTGAGGCCAGATTTGAACTCAGGTCCTCCTGACTCCAGGGCTGGTGCTCTATCCACTGTGCCACCTAGCTGCCCCTTAGTTTTATTAATTTAAAAAAAATCTAATTAACCAATGGATAGCAATATTCCCAACTTCATAAAGTACGTACAGCATTTGAGTTAGATAATCTCTGAGGAGTTATTTGACATTTAGGACAAATTTTAAAATAATATTATAATTTGCTTTCTAATTGGACCACCACATGAACAGTTAGATTATCAGTGGGCATGGTACTTTGGAAAAAAACTGGAAAAAGAATTGGGAGCCCTCTGCTCACATCTAAGCTCTGCTGCCAATAATTATGTTATCTTGGGGAAAATCATTCACCTGACCAGAAGTCTGCTGCCTCATCTGTAAAGTGAAAGGTTAGTCTAGAGAATCTCTCAGATCTTTCCAACTCTCTTCTTAGGAAGCAATGATGGGACAAAGTTTGGACTGACATGGCCGAGATGCAATCTGTCTTATGACACCATCCTGAGAAGGTATCGATGGCAGCTATCTAGGAGTGGGGCAAGAGAATGAACCCGAGTTTCACCTTGGGTTCTGACGAGTGAACAGTGGCCAAATCCATGAGAAAGAGAAGGCTTCTAAGCTTATTCCAGATTTAGGAGCCAGGATTAAACATGGGAAAATGTAAAGACTGCTTGGATGTGAACTCAGAAGACCCCAGTCTGAATCTTGCCTCTGCAACTAAATAGCTCTGTGACCTTGGACAACTAATCTTATGAGTGTCAGTTTTCTCCTTTTTAAAATAGGGGTGAGGGGTAGGAGGGAGGCAAGATTATATGATTTTTTAATACTTCTTCAGTCTAAACCTATGATCTAATCCTTGGCTGTAGGGTTGAATCATGGTCCCCAAGACAGGTGTCCAAGTGACTCCCTACTGCCTCTAAACCCAACTATAAATTCCTCTGTTTGGCACTTAACATTCTTCACATCATGATCCCAACTCACCATTCAAACTTTATTAGAGATTACGCCACTTGGAACACTTTTCACTTGGGTGGAATTCCTTTGTAACTCAAATATGATACTCCATTTCCTGTCTCCAGAACTTTACACTGACTATCTCCTGGGCTCCAAACATCCAGTCTTCAAAACTCAGCTCAGGTACCATCTTGATCCCCCAGCCTTTCACCAGTGGCTGGTTCCAAGCTTTGAGAACCATCTTGTATTTAATTTTCCCCCATGTCTGTGTGTACATAATGTTTCCTCCAGTAGTGAGTTCTTTGAAGGCTAAAATTACTTCCCTTTAGTTGTAATTATCTTTCAGGTCTTGCCTGTCTCGTTTGGTGTTCAATTATTTTTCAGCCATATCCAACTCTCCATGACCCCATTTTTCGGGCAAAGAGACTGGAGTGGTTTGTCATTTCCTTCTCCAGCTTATTTGACAGATGAGAGAACTGAGATAAACAGGGTGAAATGACTTGTCCAGGGTCACACAGCTACTAAATAGCTAATGTGTGATTTGAACCTGGAAGAGGAGCCTTCCTGAGCTAGACCCAGCATTGTACACCACCTAACTGCCCTATAGAACATGCTTACAAATATTCCTTGATTTATTGCCTAGCTCTTTCTCTGCATACTCCTGGGAAATGTTAGGGGAATAAAGTCATTTACCTTTGATGACTATTTCTCAGCTACAGGATTTCTTGAGGAAGTGCTCTTGCAGAGACTTGTTCTTTCCCTGCTTATACATTCTTTCCCTCACCCCTAGCCTCTTTCTTCATGAATGGTGTCCCTCCTTGTGTAGATGAAAACCTAGTCACACAACTGAGAAGTCTGAGAAAAGGGGAGATGAAATGATGTACAAAGAAGCCATTTTGGCCTCTGAGCTTTCCAATAAAGGAAAATGCATATTTATTCAAGATATTGAACAGCTGTGTCTAATCAATAGCAAACCTGATCCAGCACATTCCCAATGTGTACTAAAGTCCTAAATCATGTTTGTAATTCATCTGAAGAGAGGAATGCCCCATGGAGTGCACATATATTATGAAATTTTAAGAAAAATGAGAAATTAAATATTATTTTAGAACTAATCAAACTATTGAACCTAAAGGATTCCTACAGTTTCATGAGTTCTGTTGAATTTAATAACATATTTGTAATTTACTGAAGCAATAATTCATTCATATGAATAACAATGGATTCAGAAGATTCACAGCCCACATTTGTTGGTGTTGGAGGAATGGGGGGCGTGGAGGGAGTCCTATCAAATGAATCAGTTCAATTTAAGTATTTATTAAGGTTTTCTGTGATGCACAAAATCACTGAACCTCTTCCTTTCCCAGACTGATATTTATGGAATGGCAAGTTGGGCCATTTTGGGTCTTCATTCTTACCCAGACCTTAGTCATTAAATACACCAAGTGGATCCTGGGAATGATCTTTATCTGGAAAAACCAAGGTCACATACTGCATCCCACAATCTTTGTCTTACCACTGAACTACAATGACTGTGGAGGAGAGAGCGAGGCTAATGACTCTGCACAGTTCTGCTTCACTCAAATCCAATTTATTCTTAAGTAAAGACATGAAGGAAGAAGTGAAGAAGGGTTCTATGTGACCAGCAGATGAACATGGGCCAGTTGTTCTGGCGAGATAGGTGAGTGTTGTTCAGGAGGAATGATGGTCTCCATTGCCCTTAGCTGATCAAAGGGAGTTGGGTTCATATCCCCAATCAGGAATGATGGAGATGGGCACCTTGAGGCATCAAGTGCAGTAATGCAACCGATCCCCAGGAAGTCCATGGAGAGTTCTCTTTACTTTGTGAAGGGCAGGGCCACCCTGGGATGGATTTACCCTGAAAGAAGGACCAAGCCTTGGAATGTTTAACATTTCTGATAACATCAGATGAGATCAAGCTCTGGGGAGGGTACCAAGTGTGGAGCAGCATAGCTCTATGTATAGAAAGCTGATATTGTCCCAGTTTTAAAGCTATAGTCAATTATATCATACCGATAAGTAGCTCACAATTCAAAGAGGGAATGTTTGAGAGGAAAAGATCATATACACGATTAACCCATTGAGAGACAGGGTAGGATGTACACTAGTAGGCACATTGCAATATCACACAGTATAGACTAGTACTTTTCTGGCATTGATGATGTGCCATGGTGCCTCACTGATATGGGAGGAACTGAAACCTATTTAAGACCAAGAGACTCAAATCAGCCAGACCATCTCCAATAGTCTTGTGTCCTATAAATCAGGTCCTGGGGTAATGATTTTGGTAAAGGTGAGTGAAAAGCAGGTTTGTACAGCATACCTCTCACTATAATAAACATAATTGGGCAACTCACACCTGCAATCATTTGGATGGTTGATGTGGTCCTTTATGTTACTGAAGGACTACTAGTGGTATAAGTAGTAGTTTTGGCCCTTTTCTATCATGATGAACAATTAAATACCTACTATCTGCCAAATACCGGAGATTTAAAAATAACATTAAATAGACTTTCTACAGATATCACTGTCAATATGGGTTGCCAATAGCAAATTCCTCTTGGAATTTCTGTTAGTTTGCATCTGAACTTTTAATTTTTAGCATGCTAAGAAAGATTTGGAGAGAAATATCAGAAAAGAGCTTAGAATATCAAACCCGGAGCTGGATTAGGAATTTCAAGCAATCTCTGAATCATCTTTTCAAACCCATTCACTTGGAAAAACCTCCTCTCCATGTTATCACCAGCCAGAAGACATTCAACTTTTGCTTTTAGATCTCTAAGAGGGATAAAATTCACCTACCCAAAGCAGTTCATTCCACTTTCACATAGGTTTGAGTATTATCAAATTTGCAATAAAGCTGACCTATGACCCATACTCTTTTTAAAAATTTATTTAAGGCAATATGGTTATTAAGTCACACAGTTAGGTAATTATTAAGTGTCTGAGGCCAGATTTGAACTCAGGTCCTCTTGACTCCAGGGCCGGTGCTCTATCCACCATGCCACCTAGCTGTCCCCATCTATTACTCATACTTATTGCTCATAAGTTCACCCTCTGGGGTCTAGGAACAGAAGTTGACTCCTTCTCCCATACAACAACCCTTCAAACACTTGAAGATAGTTATCAAGTCGCCTGTCCATCTTCTCTTCTTCAGACTACACATCCTCACTTCCTTCAACTATCACATGATCTCAAAACTCTTTACCTTCTATCTCTGTGTGCTCCCCTTAATACCAATGCTCTTCCTAAATGATTCTCTTATAGTAATTTTTATTGGTGCTGTGTTCAGTAATGATTTTTGTTTCTGAGCTCTCTGGCTGCCTACCCCCATCATTTTAACAGGGACTCTATAACATGAATGAGACCTAGGCAAATCTCCCAGAAAAGCAGAGATACAAAAGGAATGGTTCAATTCACAATATCCTTTACTCTCAGTCCTCTGAGCCAGAGAAGGTGGAGAGAGTCATCTGTACTTTGCTTATTTGCTAACAGAATGCTCAATTCATCAAACAGTTCTAACTAGTTACAGTCCTTCACTGAACAGGCTTAGTTTGAGATGATTCATTTTAATTTACTTTAAAGGATTTCATTGGGCTGAAGCTTTAATTAAAAAAACAAACTAGAAAGTCTATGAGGTCTGTAGAACATCAATTACCCAGTCTTGATATCCAGTCTGGGAAGTACCCTTTACACATGTGGGTCCTGTTAAAAATCACTGAGAAATGTTTCTGAACAATGTCACCCACACCTTCTCCCCCTCCTTCAATAAGATACAGGGTAAATTAACCTTCATTCTCACCAATGGTCCTAAAATAATTACAATTTCATTCCATCCTTTATCCACAGCCTTACCCTAAGCCTTCCATTTTTCTGCCTTACGCACCAGGTTGTTATGAGGAAAATGATTTGTCAACTTTAAAGCACTAAATAAATGTGAACAATAGTAATTATTATTTACTTCATTCTCTTCCTTGGTTATCATTCTTATTTACTACCACAATTATTACTTGCATTTTGTGACTGGCATGCACAGACCTCTCCTCACTTCCATTTCTTACCCTTTATTTTTTTTAATTGCATTAATGTCTTTTGCCTAACACAGATCTCCTTATGAAGTCCATTCTCTGAGAAACAGCTTCAAGGTATCAGCTTATAGAATCTCCCAGGTGGGAGGAAACTTGGTGGGCCCCCAACTACTTCAACCCAAGAATTCTCACTATAGTATTCTTGAGAAGGGACCATCCAGTCTTGGGTTGAAAACTTCAAATGGTGTGTGTTTGGGAGGGGGGAGATATTTATAAAAATATCTATTAATCAGAATAACAATGAACTACCCATTAGCACATAAGAAGGGCTAATGAGTCACCCTGATATAAAATTTCGTGTTGCCATTGGAAACATTTTGTTAAACAGACAGATTTTACTGTTAACACTTCATTGATAATGTTTCTGTTAATGCTCATTCTTCTTCACCGTCTTCCCTTGTCCTTAAGTCTTCAGTCAACAAGAGCTTAATTTTCCAAGAAAAGACTTTTTTTGTAAATATGTTAACATGGCATGTGTTAGATATTTATAGTATCTTTCCATTGTTTTGAATTCTTTTAAAAAATGGTGAAAGAGGGGTTTGAGCTTTTTAAAAGTATTATTATTTTAAAAAATACATTAAATTTTACATTGCTTCTGACCCTGATCAAGTTACATGCCTCAGCAGTGTGTTTGGCAGATTGCCTGCCATATTTATTACCATTTATAAATGGGTCGCTTACAGAGGAATGCAAATTTTATGGAGTTGGTGTATAAATGGACCCATTATGAGATGACCAGATATACATTTTTTGAGACTGATAAATAATTATATCACAGATGTACAGCAAGTGAATGCAATATTAAAGAAAAAAGAAAAAAATGCTCTCTCGTCATCTTTAGAAGCATATTTGTCAAAACATTCTTTCAGCAAATGAAGACTATTAGGAGGATAAAAGAAACCAGTCAGGAAATGATATGAGAATTGTTCATGCTTACAAGAGACACTGCTCATCTACCCAGCTCAGTCCTATTTGCAAACACCCAATGACTTACTCAGGACCCATGGTTGTGTGTACAAGGGCAAAGAGAAGTAGGAAATGAGATGAGGATTGACTTGTATCAGGATCATTTCACTTAAATAACTGAACATGACTAGCTGTTGTCCCTTTCCTATACATTTTCTCCACTCCAGTTAAACTGATCTATTAGCTAATCTCCACCTAGAACATTCCATCTTCTGCTTCTGTGATTTTCTACAGGTACATCCCAAGGGCTGAAATGGGCTCCTCAATATTGCTCTTAAAAATCCATAGCTTAGGGGCAGCTAGGTGGTGCAATGGATAGAGCACCGGTCCTGGAATCAGGAGGACCTGAGTTTAAATCCAGCCTCAGACACTTAATAATGACCTAGCTGTGTGGCCTTGGGCAAGCCACTTAACCCCATTGCCTTGCAAAATCCTAAAAAAAAAAATCCATCGCTTACTTTAAAGGTCAAGAGCCACTTCTTTCATAAAGTTTTTCCTGATCTTCCCATTTATTAGTGAATGAATGAATTGTATAGATTTTTGTCAAAATATATTATTTTTTCTGAAACAAATTCTAAACAATAAATTTAAATTTAAAAATAAATGGCTCTTACATCAACAGGGTAAATTATTTGCCCAATATCAAGAGACAATAATGCATAATAAAATGGGGAGATGAAATTAAAAGAAAAATTTTGAAGTCTTTTCAATAGGATTTGGCATAAGGCAAGGATGCCCATTAACCTGTTATATTTAAACAGTTGGAAATGTTAGCTATAACAATAAAACCTTTCTTTCTGCCAAAAAGAAGATGGATGAAGAGTAGGAGGAGGAAGGGGGTGGGGAGGGAAGGGAAAGGGGAGAGGAGGAGGAAGAGGAAAAAGCACAGGCAAAAGAAACAAAATGATCATTTTTGTGCAAATCCTGTGATAGGATACATAAAAATCATTGAAATTAATTAAAATAATAACTTCAGAAAGTAGCAGAATATAAACTAAATCCCTATCAGTCTTTGTGTATATTAACAAAACAACACAGAGATAGGAAGTGAAAACCCATTAAAATAACTATAAAATTATAAAATACTTAATAGTCCTTCTTCCAAGACACAAGACTCCTTGAATACAACTACATAATTTTACATAAAACAAAAACAGATCTAAATAGGTGCAGAGAGAATAGTTTCTCAGGTTGTACCATGACAACATAAATAAAATTATAACATTACTTAAATGAATTTCCTTATTTGGTGCCATACAATTGACCTAACAAAGGATTACAAGAGAGAACTGTACAAAATAATTAATAAATCATCCAGAGGAACAAAACAATCAGAGTTTTCAAGATAAATAATCAAGGGAAATATGAGAAGCTCTGCTACAAAACAATAATCATTAAAACAATTCAGTATGGGCTAGGAAAAAAAAAGTTGTGCAGTGTAACTAAGTTTAGGCCAAAATCTCATACCATCTCCCACAATAAGCACCAAATAATATATATAAAAGGATACATCCTAGACAAATTAGAGTTCAAGAAAGAAAATATTTTGTAACCATGAAGAAAAGGTTCATCATGATTGAAGGGATGGAAAGGATCACTGGAGATAAACTGGAAAACTTTGATCATACCAAGTGGAATGGTTTTGTATAAACAAAATCAATGAAGTCAAAATGAAAAAAGAACATTAACTGGGGAAAATTATATAGCAAATTTCTTGAATAAACATATGATAACCAAGATTTTAAGGTGACTTAAAAGTCATAGTGCAGATCAAAAAGCTTGGAACTTCACTAAGCCTTTTGGGATACTCTGCATGTCTTGGAAATCAGATCTTTATTGAAAAAAATTGCTACAAAATTTCTCCAGTTTACTGTGTCTCTTCTCATTTTCAAACTATTAAAGTTTGAAACTCTTCTACAACTTTTGGGAGATCCCTACATATGAAGAACAGATTCATATAATAACTAACATTTACATAGGACTGCTAAGATTTGCAGTGTGCTTTAGGTAGGTATTATTAATCATTTTCCCATTTCACATATAAGGAAATTAAGATTGAAAAAGATTAAATGTTTTGCAAAGGTTGCAAAAAATAGTCATTGTCTAAGAGAGAATTTGAACTATGGCCTTCCTGACTCCAGATTCAGACTATTAAGGACTGAGCCACTTAATTCCATAAAACATACAATATAAATTATAAACACACATTCACTTGCACGTCTGAATAGATGAATGCTCAGAAATAGCAACCTTTTTTTTTTGGTTTTTACAAGGCAATGGGGTTAAGTGACTTGACCAAGGTCACACAGCTAGGTAATTGTATGAGGTTGGATTTGAACTCAGGTCCTCCTGACTCCAGGGCCAATGCTCTATCCACTGCGCCATGTAGCTGTCCCAACAGCAACAACTTTTAAAATAATAAATTCATTATTATTGATTATCAATAGACATGAAAAATTCTCTAAATCATGAATAATTGGAGAAATGTGCATTAAAACAACTCTGAGTTTCACCTCATATCTCATGGCAGTATCCCCATCTTACAAAGTCAAGCTGCTGGTCACCAGAAGAAATGTACCAAAGAGCATCTGTGGATGAGATGCCTTACCACTATTAAAGACACAGGATTTTCCTCTGTGCATCACTTGAATCAACTCTGTGGACAAAGGGCAGTCACTCGGACATCACTGACTTTATATTAAAGTTGCCCGCCATATAAGACTCATTCTACATTGCCCCAGAAAGCAGAACCAGGAGCAGTAATTGGGTGGAAGCTTCTAGGAGGTAAATTTAGGCTTAATATCTGGAAAAACATTATAGCAATTGCTGATCAGGCATTTCCAGTCATGGTGGACTCTTTGTGACCCCATTTGGGATTTTCTTGGCAAAGCTACCAAAAGGGGTTTTCCATTTCCCTCTCAAGCTCATTTTATAGATAAGGAAACTGAGGCAAACAGGGTGAAGTGACTTGCCCAGGGTTCCTGAGCTAGTCAGTAAGTGTCTGAGGCAGGATTTGAACTCTGGTCTTCCTATTCCTAAGCAAAACTCTATTCATTGTGTCAACAATTAAAGTTGACCGGTGGTGGAAGGGTAGGTTCCCTCTCACCTCTGAGCAGATGCCAGACGACCACTTGTCAGGGATATTATAGGGGCCATTCCTGTTTGACCTAGATAGCTGCTGAGGTTCCTTCCACTTCTCAAATGTGCTTCGGTTATCCAAAAAGGTCAAGGAGAGATCTGAATAATTACTTAGGAATGTCCTCCCTGTCAAATAGACTCAGTATAATTCAGCCCCTGGAGAGCTCTACTTTGCTCCATATTTTGTCACTCCATTACATTTGCCTCTGTGGTCCCTGGCGGTGAAGCTGACCCCCCCCCCTCAGTTTGCTACTCCATCAATAGCTCCATTCAGCCTAGGAAATTCGAGTTGCTTCCCTCTTTCCCATGACTGCCTCTGGTATGGCCAGCAGGGATCCCCTTCAGAATAAGAAGGGAATGTCAAAAGCAAGTCCCATTTCTCCAGGTACATCTCTTTCCCTTTTAGTCAAGTCAAGGTATGTTCTTTGGCATAGGGAGCGCGAATGCTTCCTATAGGCCTCCAATTAAATCCACTCAATCACTTCTTCAGCTGTAGAAATATGACGTCCGCTAAAACCAATATGAATAAAAACCATGGCCCATTTTTTTAATGGAGTCCTCTATAAGGGATTTTTTTTTTAAATCCAGCCGTATGTCCTGAGAGACAAGTGACAGCAATATGTGCCACTTCAGGAGCCTGAGGCAATTCAAAAGTGAACAAGGACAAGTACACTCTGCAGTCCCTCTAGATTTCCGTCTGCATTAAACATGAAGTGGATTACGTGGTCGGAAGAGGATGCATTGGAAATGCAATCACTATAATTTGATCTGACACACATAGCACATTAAAGTTGAGAAAACATTTACATAATCTCTTTTGATCTTTCCAACAACCCTCTGAAGTTGCTACACTATGTCCTATTATTCTTCACTTGAAAGATTAGGAAACTGAGGTAACGAGATGTTAATTGGCTTATGGGACATTAGACGGCTAGTAGGCGAGGAAGATAGGATCTGAACCCAGTTCTTCCTGAAACCAAGTCCAGTGGTCTGTCCACAGTACCACACTACCTCTGCCTAGCCCACACTGCAGTAAAGTATTGCCCTTAAAAGGCAAAAATACCAATAACGAGTGTGTGGTGGCGGTGGGGGGGTCTTTCTTTCTTGGGTCAGACTATGATTTTCTAATCAGGTGGTCATCTGGTCTTTGAATCTCTTCCCATTGCCACCATTTGGTTGGTTGATGTCCATTTCCATCATTCACACCCACCCTTCCCTAACTGATTTTGTTTGCTTTCATTTAATCAACCAAAGACTCACATGAAATATGAGAAACAATTATGAAATCCATGTCTAATCTTTCATTGCCTGTGATGGCAAGCCTGTGCAGAGTGAGGGTCAAGTTGAAGATCTATCCATAAAAAGCTTAGGTGTGGGGGTGGCTAGGTGGCACAGTGGATAGAGCACCGGCCTTGGAGTCAGGAGTACCTGGGTTCAAATCCAGCCTCAGACACTTAATAATGACCTAGCTGTGTGGCCTTGGGCAAGCCACTTGACCCCATTGCCTTGAAAAAAAATATCTAAAAATCTAAAACCTAAAAAAAACAAAGCTTGGGTGTGGGGTTGGTCTACAGATCAAGAAGTGACAAAAAAAATATGTGGGAAATGCCAACACCACTGGGGAGGGGAGGCCAGAGAGCATTTTACCCAGTGGAATCCTTGAAGATTGTGGGGGAGTTTGTCCAGGGACCATCCAAAATTACATCATTGCTTTGCATTCCAGATCCTTTGTAATTTCTCATCTCAGAATTAGAAGGGGAAAAATCCTAAATAGAAAATGTCTTCTCCTGTGATCCTAGAGATAGTTACTTTTTGCCTTTAAAGTAATAGAGAATGAATCCATCTTTCTTTTCTTTTATTTCTTTGTTTCTTTTTTTTTTTTCCTATTTCTAAATCATACCCAAAGGTTGGCCATAAGGCTCCAGTGAACGGTTAATAAATCTCTAGTAATGCCTTGATCGCTCATTCCGTTCTTTTCTATTGTTTTTTAAAACACAAGAGCTGTCTCATTATGTTAAGAAAACCAGGACATTTTCTGCTCTTAAATGCCAAACAAGGAAAGAAATCCCAGGGAAGCTAATAATGAAACCAAGCTGGTTTTCGGCAGCAGGCCCTTGTGCACTAAATTGGGACTTTTATGGGATCTTTAGGGCAATTTGCAACTTTCTTGGCACCACTTCATCATCCTCCTCCCATAATAGAAGAAAAAGGGTCGACTGGTAGGAGCTACAAAGTCTCCCTAACGGCACCTGGCCAGGTGGAGGGGGCAGGGCTGTGGGAGCCTGTGCATGGTCCATTCCATTGTGGCCAGTTCACTTTCCCATCCAAGTTGGAGAAATGCAGAAGGGACGCTCACTTCCCCAGGGCTGTTCAGAGTTCTGACCAGGCTTCATTTTAGAGACTTGGAGCTAAAGTGTTTCCCCTCCTTTCTTTTTCTTTTCAATTCTTCGAGGATTCCACTGGGTAAAATGCTCTCTGACCGCCCCTCCACAGTGGCCTTGACATTGCCCGCATATATTTGTGGTCACTTCTTGAACTGTAGACTCACCCCTCACCTAAGTTTCCTGTGGACAGAAACTCTTCCAGTTTTTGCATTTCTAGCCTCTAACACAGCATCTGGCCTACAATAGACACAGAAGACTTGCTGAATATGGGGATGACTGGGGTAGAAGGAAAACTGCAAGTCCAGACCTTACTACTTAGATTTCAATCAACCAACAACCATCTCTTAACCGTCTACATTATACATCTCACACCAGTGAGCCAAAGAAAGGAAACCAGTCATCTGGGGCTCAAATCCTGCCTCTGACACATACTGGTCCAGTCATCTCACTCTCAGTGGCCCTTGTTGCAGGAGTGATTAAATGCATTGGTAGAGCTTTTCTCACTTTATATCCTCCTGGGTCAGGGCTTATCCTGCTCCCAAATTTATACTTGTATGTATGTATGCATGTTTTCATGTATGTGTGCATGCTAGTATGTATGGTTGTGTGTACATGTACTTGTGTATATGCATGTATGTTTGTATGTATGGCTAGGTCTAGAGAACTCAAATCAGAGGTTCTCATTTTGAAATATGTATGAGCATACATATGATACCCATATGAAGGTTATGTTCCATGCTTTCTGTTAACTTGTATACCGTCCTTTGGTAGAAATCCCCCATTCTTCAATAATCAATGCCCTCACCCTGGTTCTTAACTGGATTTCCATAGGTCAGTACCGCATAATTTCAGGTTGCTTTGAGTCGCCCTCTTTTCCAGAATCGCAGAGTTGCAAAAGGCTTTAGAAGCTTCTTCCAAAATGAACCTGAAACAGGAATCCCCTCTCTAAGCTAAGTAAAAAGTGACCAGAGAGCTTTAGTGGATGCTATCATCTTTGAATGCAGCCCCTTCTCCTTTGGGATGGCTCAGACTGCTTGTTCTAATTCCTCATATCTGAACTGAACCTTGTCCAAGTCCCCTCTTCATTTTCACCTCTTGGCTTAACAAAAGACTTTTCCAAGTTACAGCCTCCCCCATTTCAAAAGCTTGCCTTCTAATATTGTCTTCCACTGCTTGATTCTCTCTCTGTCTGTCTCTGTCTCTCTCTCTCTCTGTCTTTCTGTCTCTTTGTCTGCCTCTGTCTCTCTCTCTCTCTATGTGTGTGTGTGTATGTACATGTATGTATATATAATATAATATATAATATATAACATATTATATGTGTGTGTATAAAATTTTCTTTTTCAAGGCAATGGGGTTAAGTGACTTGCCCAAGGCCACACAGCTAGGTAATTATCAAGCATCTGAGGCCACATTTGAACTCAGGTCCTCCTGACTTTAGGGCCAGTATTCTATCCACTGTGCTACCTAGCTGCCCCTATGCATATGTGTGTATGCAATACATACACAGACACATAAAGGCACACATGTAGGTGCAAACATGTGCATATAAGCTATTTTAGTGTATGTGTGTGTGTGTGTGTATGTATAATTGAGCATAACATTTTGCTTGTTGGGTTCCCATTTGAAGGTGAGTTTCTTGAAGACAGGACATTGTTGTTGATTTCTTTCTATTCCTGAACTTAGCACCATGGCCAGCACATCAACGACTGTCTGTTGACTCTCTAAATGGCTGACAAACCTCAACTTGCCACTGTTCAAATTCATTCCACCCTCCTCCTGCTTCTGTCTTCTGGGGCCAAGAAGGCGTCAATCCCTTTTCTGTGGGATAACCCTTCAAAACTACCATATCCGCCCCCTGCCCATACCCCAAGTTGCTTCAGCTGATCCTCACTTGACATGAATACCAGGTCCTTTCCCAGTGTGGCAAACTTCCTCGGGATGTTCTCTAGGGTATCATCTTCCTCCCTCAAACAAGACCCCCTACACCAAATACAGCCCTCCAACATGTTCACCCAGACTTCCCATCTCTTCTCATCTCAGCTCCCCTGCCCTGGATTCTAGCCCCTTGGAGCCCCATTCTGTGTCAGAATAAACTACTCTGCAGATCTGGCATTCATGTAATTAAAGTCAGTTAATGCGTTCCAGAGATTTGCTTTTTAACAAGAACCTTCTGGGAATAGCTCTGAATGGGACAGGAGCCGAAGTCAGATGGGACAAGGTTGTTTCTGTTTGTGTTTTTGTTTTTAGCATTTCAATCCCCTGGTGCTCCTTTCACAGCAGTTGGCAGGATCTGAAGGCTTGGAAGAGCCCATTCATATTGAACTTTCTCAGGCTTCGGGATTCTGCTCCCTGGTTGCTTTCTGTGCTTAGCTAAGTTCTGGGTACCTAGCTCTTCAGTCAGTTCATCTACCTCTTCCGAGATGAGTTGGTCCATGCCTTCTGTTGAGTGACAACCACTTCCTGGTGGCAGGTGTTTATTTCTCTTCAGTGGTGAGAATGAAATGGTCCACCGAGAGATGCTTTAGTGTTTTGTCCTTCTGGAAAAACAAACCCTCTCCCCATTTGCCCAGAGTTTAACTTTACTGTGGTGAGGGCAGAGGGAGGAAAAGAAGAGAGGAAGAGGGGGAGGGAGGGAATGAGAAAGGGAGAGGAAAAAAGCAGGGGAGAGAAAGACAAAGATCAAGAATGAAAGATAGAAGGAAACAAAACATTAAAGAAAAAGATGAGAGAGGGAAAGAGAAAATAGAGAAATAAAAACTCAGAATGGAAAAAAGAGAAAGAAGGAAATAAAGGAAAAGGAGGAGAAAGAGGAAAAAAGGAGAAAAGAAGGAAGAGCCCTCAAAGTTGATGAAATTCCTTTAAGTGAGCTTTTACTCTATCTGGAATGACATAAATGACTTCCAGATGTTCTCTGCCCAGAAGTCATTCCCAGCTCTAGACTGATCCTCTGCAGTCCAAACAAGGTGGTGCCCATTGTTTGGCCTCACTACACCAGAACTATATATGGCAGTTTGGTTCAAGTCAGAAAGGTGTGTAAGAGTTCAGGCAAATTGATGTTCTGGATGGTTTAGGAAGAGGGGAGGGGAAGTCTTTTGTTCAACCATTCTCAGAAACCACCTGACCCCTCCCACCCACAGCCTTGAAGGAGCCTGGGTTAGACAAGAACATTTCATTTTTTCAATTTATCAAAGATAGCTCTTGGGCAGGAGACCAGGAAACCCCAAAGTGTTTGGCACAATTCCAGAAACTTCTCCTTTCCAGGTCAGAGCACAGAGACAGCCTCCCAGAGATAAGGGTAGCATGACAAGTCTACTCCGGGGAAATCACAATCTGTGGCCCCCTAGTTGGTCAATAACCTGTGCCAAGCATGACTTGGAACATTTTCATCTGAGACACAAAGAATTGGGGGGGGGAAGGTGACAAAGGTGACAATCTGACTGGAACAACTACTCTAAAGTGTAGGCAATGAGCATTTATTAAACTCTTACTATTGATATCAGGCACTATGCTAAGTATGAGGCAACTAAAACCAGGCTCTACCCCTAAGTGGGCTCACTTTCTAATGAGAGACAGGTGGGTGGCAGGGTGGATGGACCACTGGACCTTGAGACCAGACGAATTGAGTCGTAATCCTACCTACAATCTGTATGATCCTGTGTAAATAAATCCCTTACTCTTATCTCAGGTTCTGTTGCCTCATCTGTAAAATGGGGATAATATTAGCAACACCTCTGAAGAAAAGTTAAACTAAATTAACCAAGAAAAAACTCCAATATTTGACAATATTAAACTTCCTTCTTTGGGTCCTGCTTTTCTGTCTCACATTATTATCCCTCTCTAAGGGGACATTCACCAAGCATTGTTGTTTGCATCAGCCATCCTCAGCCATCCCTTTGAGGTGATATTTATCCTTTGTTCTCAAAGAAGACCACATCATCAGGGAGAATGATGACAAGCATGTGAAATGGGTGTGTGTGTGTGTGTGTGTGTGTGTGAAATGATAAGAATGTTGGAGAGGGGACTCTTTTAGGACATGCAGTAGATTCACAGGTTCATGCCAAATCAAAGGTTCAATGGTCAATTAAAAAAGATTAAGCTCATTTGTCTTGGATTCATGAATTATGAAGATTCTGACTTTTATTTTTAATTGTTCCTGTAACAGCCAGGGAGAGAAATTGGGTAGGTGATCTATAGTGTCCTTTGCTCAATGAAGTAATGCATGGTAAAAAAGAACCAACAAAAACAAAACAACTTTATAGAATTGCATTCCTCCCAATGAATCTTATCTAGTCCTTTATGGTCTAAACATATATAAAGTTGGGTTTTTTGATTATTACTTGACCAAATAAGCATGTATTAACAGCCTCTTTATGCTAGTCCTGGGGACAAACAGAAAGCCATCCTTGCTTTCAAGGTGCTTTCATTCTGATATGAAAGACAGTATGCATGGTTTAAAATTGCACTAAGATTTTGGGGACATCTTGTATGCATGTGTGCATACACATATATTTATTTCCCTTAGATACATACACATAGGTGTACATGTATGTGTCTATGTGTATTTATTTGTGTGTGTGTCTGCAAAACATTCCAAGAACATACAAGGGCCAGTCAATGCAGAGGCGGAAGGACAGACAAGAGATCAGTCAATATTTTAGGGAAATGCTTGTACAATAGGAAAAAGGGAGATGACCTTGGATTCAAATCTCACTCCCAAGACAAACCTGGGAAGTATATGAACAAAATTATTGAAAAAAAACTTTTTATTGAAATAAAATCAGATTTAAATAATTGGAGAAATAATTGTGCATGGGTATTATAAAAATTAGAGTTTTACCTAAACTAATTTATATATTCAATGCCATCTCAGTCACTTATTTTTCGTTTTTTGTCCTCAAGCCAATCCCATTATTCCTCTGTGCTTCATTTTCTTTACCTGACAAATGGAGAAATTTGTACCAGCCATGATGATGTATCTCAAAGGGTTGTGGTAAGGATCAAACGAGAAAGACCATCTTAAGAAAGCAATATGGTGCCATGCAACAATCTAGGATTTGGAGTTCTGTCACTGACTACCTCTCTGATCTCAGACAAGTTTCAATCTCTCTGAGCCTCATTTTCTTTATCTATAGTAGACTTCTGGTCAGGACTCTTGTCGGAATGATCTATATGAAGCATTCAGCTAAAACTTTTTCCATCTATCTTTTAAGATTTCTCCCCATTCTGACTAAAGGAACCTAAATTTTCAGTTGTCTTTTTTTTTTTCAGTCATGTCTAACTCTTCGTGACCTCATTTGGGATTTTCCTGGCAAAGATACCAGAGTGGTTTGTCATTTCCTTTTCCATTTTACAGATGAAGAAACTGAGGTAAAAAAGATTAAGTGACTTGCTGGGGGTCATGTGACTAGCAAGTATCTGAGGTAAGATGAGTCTTCCTGACCCCAAGCCCAGCACTTGATTTATTGCAATCAGCTCCTATTTGTTCATTAGACTAACATTTATTACAGGTCCCTTATGTGCAGGGCAATGGGCCACATAGATGGATAACAAAAGATAGGGAATAAGGGAGTCCATTGTTGATAGGGTCTTTGCCTTTTTCTTAGAAACTTCTCGATCTCTTTATCATTAAGTTTTAGAAACGTTTCTGGAAGTTATTCGTGTTATTTTTTTGATTATTGTTCTCAATTATCTCTTAGGGGGCACTGCCTTAATTCCAACAAGATTCAGCTCAAACATCAGCATCTGCCAATTGTCCTTCTTAATATTCCTGAGCCCTCACCCTTCTTTCATATAGTTGGAGTGTACCAATACATACATATATATACATATATATATATATATATATATATATACACACACACACACACACACACACACACACACATATATATATATATATATATATGTATGTATGTATGTATGTATGTATATTCTCTCCCCATTAGGATTGATGCTCCTCAAGGGCAGGAACTATTTTCCCTTTTTTTAATTTTCCTGCCCCTTAATCTAAAATCAGGTACATAATAAACACTTAATAAATGCATCTTGAGGGAACAATATATACCACTCACTAAGCCTCAGACCCTACACTAAGCCCTTTTATAAATATTATCTCATCAGATACGTTGGTTGGTTGTCAGAATCAGGGGAATGATCTTTAACTTTCTTTCTGGATCTATCACTCTTGATGGGAAAGGACTTGATGTCATTGATTCTATGACCTTGTCCTCAAGTTTTCACCTACATAGGTAACTATGTATGAAGTTGTTTGAGGAACAAAGGATATACCATATGTAAAACACATTGCAGACCTAAAAGAGCTATGCAAATGCAAGTAATAATAATAATAATAAATCTTTGTAATTTTAAAAAATAATTATTAACCTGGGTCTATAATAATCACATCTCAGAACCACATGAGAAAGCGTTTCTTTTGGCTACTTTCTAATCTTTCTCTAGATTACAATCTACTCACAAAACCAATTGACAAGGATGTCGAAACCCCTTGCGCTACTAGTTTTAGAAACCAAATGAGGGCCCTCTGTGTTTTATGTGGCGTTTCAACTAATAACCGGAACTGCTTTGAAACTGTGGCTGAAGCTAATTTGTGCATCCCAAAGGGCCAATGACTTTTATTTTCCTTATTCTACTATTCTTATAACTAGAACTGCTTTGAAACTGTGGCTGAAGTTAATTTGTACATTCCAAAGGGACATTGGCTTTTATTGTCCTTATTCTTCCATTGTTAGACTCCTTCTATGGCAGTTAAGAGATAGAAGGAATTGTAGAGGGAGCTAAAACAAGGAAAGAGCAGATATCTCAAGAGTATTTTGGATTAATGAGGTACATTTAGCCTGCTCACTGATTGCTGATTTCATAACCGAAGATAACATTCTGATGTCCTACAGTAAGAAGATTAAATAACAAATTTGTGAATGATGGAAAGTATAATAATTGGTTAGTTTAAATTAACAAGTGATGGCTCTGTTTATATTTCTATTGGAAAGTATGATAATTGGGTAACTGAAGTGTCTGTATCTTGTTTATAGACAATGGTTAATGGCCTTGAAGTAAAGTATCTTATAGAAACCAAATGATTATCACTGACAAAAATCCACAATAGCATTAAGCAGTTTAATGAATAAATTTTCTAACTGTTTTGTCTTAATACCATGGCACCATGGTATTAGTCTTTTAGATGGCACCATGATTAGTCTTTTTCAACAACACTTTTAATTTTTAGAATAGCAAAATTAGGGACATGTGTACAAAGGCATCAAGTTATTTAAAAAAAAACAACATATTTTTCAAGTCCGGAACAGGCGTTTTTCACATATAATTTATTTAAATGAACTTTACAGTCTGGCTGCCACAACTCCCATCTATTATTAAGGTAAGAGAATCACTGAGAAAGTTTGGCTAAATAGGGTATAATAGGGATTAGACACTAAATTTGTATTTCATTTCATATAAAAGGCACTAACTGCAACCACCTAAGGCAGCCTCAAACTTTCTTTATACTACAATGATCTCATTGCACTGTTTATCCCCAGTTATCAGGGATATTAATTTGTCCATATCATTTTAGTCCACAGGGCATTGTGTTAAGCCTTCGGTATACACATATAAATAAAAAAGATAATCCCTGCCCTCAGGGAGAATACATTTTAATTGAGAGGACAAGGTGGAGAGTGGTAGAGAAGGCCTGAGAGGAGCCTAAATAGAAAAGAGACATGACAGGGCACTCTCCTTAAATGAAGGCTCTGGGAGACACAATCCAATCTAGGGAAAGGGTACAAGAGCAAAGGGTACTTCTTACGTGTGAATTCCAGAATTAGGTGGACTTCTTGGATGAAAGGTTTCTAGAACATGAAGGAATAATAAGTAGATTTAAATAATATTCTGTTCTGAAAATTTGAAGTCATTCTTGATTCCTTAATTTCCTTTCCCCTAATATATTCAGTTCCCAAGTTTTATTATTTTCTTTAAAAAAAAATAGCTCTAAGATTTATCTCTTCCTTTTTATTTCAACTGCCACTGTCCTAATCCAGATGTTCATTGCTTCTGATTTACATTTTGAGAATATCCTCCAAGTAGTCAGCCAGATTCCTTGCCTTCAGTCTCTCCTCTCTTTGATTGCCTCTTTTATATACTATCATCTAGCTACCATTTCCCAAACATGACACATAGATTACAATTATCATAATGTTCTACCAAAGGAGATTGAACACAATGAACTCTCAAGTCCCTTCTAACTCTAAATCTATGACTCTATGATCTTCCTTTGTCATGGGGTAGATATAACCCCAGACCCTCCAAAGATATGCCAGTAGAACATAGGCAGTGGCAGGTTCTACCAAACTGGAAAGATTCCAGTCAAGGCACTGGAAATCAATTCTATGACTGTTCACAAAGGGACAGTCTATCCAAGCCCAGAGAGTTACATCACCAAAAGGCTGAAAATTAGGTGAATAATTGTGTTTTGCATACAACAAGCCCTAAGGACCATGTCATGTCTATGTCAATGGAGAAAGTGGCAGAGTGGATAAAAATCTTAACAAGCATTCATGAAAATAGTTCATTTTTTTTTGGAACACATCAGGATCAGCTACAAGAGATGTATCTATTAGGCCTTTGCTCAAGAAGCCTCTGTGGCTCTCTACTGACTCTATGGATAAACACGCACACACACACACACACACACACACACACACACCTCCAGCATTTATAGCCCATTAGCCCATTACAATCTAACTCCCCATTCTATCTTCCCAGGCTAATTAAACATTATATCTCCTCATGTACTTTATGCTCCAGTAAAACTGACTTTTTCCTTTTTTCTGAATATAACATTCTATTTCCTATCTCCTCTGCAGAGACTTTGTAAGTTATCTTCCCTCCCCCTGAGTTTCTACTCATTGCAGTAACTCTCTCCCTCTTTACCTCTTGGGATGCTTTCCTTCCTTACTGCCATGTCTTGGACGCCTCCCAATCCTAGTAAAATGTATTTCCCCCATTTCGATTAGAATACAAACTTCTTGAGGACTAGGGCTGTGTTGCTTATGCCACTGAATCCCAAGTATATGTCACATAGTAATAGCTGAGGTGGGCTTTCAAGAACAAAGCAGGGAAAAAAGCAGAGTCTGGACTTTGGTGCAAAAATAGAGTTGACTAATTTAATAGAATCTAGCTTAAATGGTGATCCATGTCTGTTATACAAAGCCACAACATTAAAAGTTATGAGAATAAAACATCCTGTTAACTATTTGAAGCTAGGGTTCCTTGTGGCGCTCAGTGGTCTCTTTTCCATGGGGATGCACAACTTTTACTCTATCTACTTATAATGATCTGTTGTTTTTTTCTACATAAGAGAAGAAAATTCTGAATTTAACTTTCCATAAGGAACTTTGGCACAAAACCCCCATCAAATCTAATCAGTAGGCTGACTTTATTAAGTGGGTTTACTTTAATAATGAAAACAACCAAAGCTAGGCATCAATTTCTTAGCTTTTTGCTGACTACAGTACAACTATTTAAAGAAAAAAAGAGTGGTCTGATGGCAAAGAATGGCATGTTTGAGAAAACCTTATAAAAATTCCATGAGTCGATGAAGACCTCTTTTACAAAGATGGGCTTAAATGCGCAAAATCTCTGTTTTTCTTTTAAATGACCTTTTCTAGTGTGCAGCAAGGAGGCACCATGCTGCGATACAGTCAAAACACATCACATTTGCTGAAGCTTAACTACTGATCTGAAAATACTGTCCCTTTGGACTTGACCATATTTCTAATATATTTCAGAGGCTGTTCTTCGAAGGCAAATGCACTGAGAAATGGGTTATGAGTAATTGCCTGCATTGGTCATAACAGAAGTGGGGGAAGGGGTTTTTGATGATTTTTCTTCCATGAACTCTCTGACTATTGAGAGACCAGGATTCTGCCCTCATTGTGTCTACTGAGGTATTTCTATCTTATTTCACTAATGTGGAGAGGGTTTAACAATTATCCTTAAAAGAAAGAAATACTTAGGAAAGAGAATAGACTTTCTGATAGCAAAAGGAAAGAAAAAGTTGAATGATTTCATAGAATCTCAGAGTATCCTGCTTGTTATCTTTGTTCATTATAATTTCAAATATCTCTCCATCTCACTAGTTTGGGATGCATAGCTCAGCAACCCAATTGAATACACCTAAAATTTGCTAGCTTCTTTCCACATATCGAATTCTGTAAAGTAAGTTTTAACCTTCTTCTTCCATATAACAGTTCTTTAAATACATGAAGACTGTGTTCATGGGTTCCCAAATCTCTTTCCTCCCTTAAAAATGTCCAGTTCCCCCAACAATCCTTAAAATGGTGCTTTCAAGTCTTTTTACCATTCTGATCACCCTTCCTTTGAATGGTCTCTAATTTTTCATTGGTCCATATTAAAATTAAATGACCAGAAGCCACTGTTGTTCCAGTGGGACCATCCACTCCCTCCCACTGAAAAGGCTACTTCTATTATTGTCGGTCAACTAACCGTTCTGCATCTGTTTCTTCGTCTACAAAAATGATATGATTGAGCCAGATAGTCTCTGAGAATCTTAACAGCTCTAACCCTGTAGGATTCTATTCATGGAGAGATGTTGAATGAGTAAGAAATGCTATTTGGTATTTCCAGGGAAGGTAGTTATCTCCAAAGAGGGAAGGAGTATTTCCACTGAGTACTAGAGTTGGGAAGACCTGTGCTCAAGTTTAGCCTCAGACACACACTAGCTGTATGACCAAGGGCAAGTCACTTGACCTCTATTTGTCTCAATGACTTAATTTGTAAAATGAGGATAATAATCGTATTTTACTCCCAGAGCTATTGTTAGTAAGTGAGCACTTAACACAGTGGCTCTTAGTAGGCATTACATAAATGTTATTATTATTACTAAGAGGAATAAGATACTATAAGTATCCTCATTTTACCAGAGATCATAGAAAAAGGACACAATTGTAATGGTTAGAAAGCTACATTTGGAATCCAAAATATCAAGATTGAATCCTATCTCCTATTAACTCTTTCTTACTCACACTTACCAGTTGTGTGACTCAGTTTTAGGACCTAGTTTCTTTGACTGAAAAATGGGATTAATATTATCTCATCTCCTCTTTTACATGAATCAAATGAGAAAATGTAAGTAAAATATTTTACAAATCTTTAAAAGGCTGTCCCACCCACTCAAATACTCTCTCTCTCTCTCTCTCTCTCTCTCTCTCTCTCTCTCTCACACACACACACACACACACACACACACACACACACACACACACAATGTTAGTGAAATACAAATCCCTTATGTGGGGGGGGGGGCTGAGGTAAAGAAGGTAGACAGAGGATAGTAAATGTGGATTGTAGTAACTTTAAACCAGAAAGGCACCAGCTTCTGGCCCACTCTATGGGGGCTGGGGGCGGGGGGGAATGAATCAGGTGAAATTTAGGCAATTCTGTTAGACCAAAAGTCCTCATTTTCATACTTTTCTTAATCCACAGTGGTGAAGATGGAAATGGACCCCAAAAATTATTTATGGGAAAAAACCCTCTGATCTCTCCTACAAACATTACTTAGTTTTTAAAGATTAATATACTCTTCTTTGTGCTTAATTTGGAGATGCTCTTTCACAGAAAATATCATGACAATTGTTCTATTTCCAAAGGAAAATATGAAATGTGGGAGGCTTCTTAATAACACTGAAATGTTTTTAAAACTCCATTGTATCAATATCACACCTGGTTTTATGTTATTACTTTAGAGTGTTTTAAGGTTTTTTTAAGGGATTGCACACACATTATTTCATTATTTCATCTGAGCTTCATGACAACTCCGTGAGGCAGATGCTAAGGATGTTTTTACCCCTTTCAGAGATTATGAAACTGAGGCTTAGAAAGGTTGTTTGCTCAGTCACTGAGCGAAGGAGCATGGGGCAGGATTTGAATTCAGATCTTCCTGATTCCAAGTCAATTTCATTTATCTTTTTTTTTTCCTGGGTTCTCTTTCACCCTTGTAGTGATGATCTAGGGACTAGGGACCAAGATCTCAGCTGACTGCTTTATTTGGGAAGGGGAGAAGCATCTCTGTTGCTGCCTTTCATTCAGACAGGGTTAAGAAAAGAACTTCCTTGAAGAGTCTCCTGCTGACAATTTCCACCATTGCCAGAAGTACATGCTCTCCTATATTAGATCAGTGAAAGAATGATCATAAACACATATTGAGTTATTGGCCCAGCTACATACTGAAGTTTTCATTGTCAATAAAGAGGCAAGGAAGATGATCAACATAGCAGGGGAAGTAAATTAAGAAAAGCAAAGAAGGCAATCATATTAGTTCCATTCATCAATTAATCAATCTCATTCACAAGTGTTTAGAAATTATGAAATAGGTACACTGATGGGCCAGTCAAATGACTAGGATGGTGTTCATACATTTCTCAAATTAGCCCTTGTGCCTGACAGCCACAGCATGAATCCAAATGCATCTCACATATTCATAAAGGTTGTTCGACTCCAAATTGGAGGTGATAACAAGTAAAGTTTGCCTTCGTGGCCATGGCAAATACCTCCAGCTACAGAAGCTTTGGGCATTCTGATCACAATTTCCAAGATCCATCTGGAATAGAGGTGAAGACTTTTTTGGGGGGAGGGGGCTGCTAGTTCACAAGATAGAGCATTGCCACAATTTGTAATTTTTTCCAGTTATGCAAAATTGAGGAACAAGAAGTAAAAGTGTACATAGGAAAGCAGAGTTAATCCACTGGTAGACAGGTATCAAATTTTTATGTCCTCTAAAATTCGATATTAGGGGATTAAAGACCCCATCTCCTCAACATAGTAACTTCAATGGAATACATGGAGAATTACAGGAGATCCGCTGTTCAGTAAGAAATCCCTGCAGAAGTTGTAAACAATATTCTCTCCTCCAGTATCCAAATGACCTTCTTCCAGTTCTAAATCTAGGATTCAATGATCTTAAATTGATATGTAGAAGATGCTATAATCCAACATCCTCAAATATTCCTAGGGAACTCTGGATACTGGCTTTGACATCATTACGCCTCTGTTTGCATTTGTATTATGCCTCTATCTGCCCAACTCCTACTGGAATGCAATCTCACCACTGGTAGGGATGCTAGTTCACATAGTGGGAGCTTCATCTTCAGTGCACTGAATTGCACTAGTTTACTGGCCCTGCCAGCATTGACCTGTGACAGTGAGAAAGATCACAAAAGTCTTTTTGCATCATATCATTGCTGAGGTAAGGGAACTATTTGCTATGAACTGGAACATTTCATGGAATCAATACAGTAGAGGTCAAGGTCACTTTATCCAAATGCCTGCTAATGCAAGGGTCTCTTCTCCAACATCCTTGAAAAAGGGTGATCAGTCTTTTGCTTAACTATTTCGGATATAATATTTTCTACTCACTAGTGGAGAACTCACCACTTCATGACTTCCTCAGGTAATCTATTCCATTTTTGGTTAATCCTAAATTACCAGGAAATTCTCCCATATTTTATTGAATCGAAATTTGCTCCACTGCAATTTCCAACAATGAGGCCTAATTCTTCCCTCTAGAGTCAGCTGAAGAAACAGAATCCTTCTTTTACAAGATACCCTTATAAATAGTTATAGTTCTCCCCTTAGGTAATCTTCTCAAGGTAAAATAATCTCATTTCCATCAACCAATCCTCATATGGCATGAATTCAAACCCATTGCTTACCATCCTCCTACACATCAGAGATCATAGATTTGGAAGTAACATGAATTTTTTGGAATAAGTTAGTCAAACTCCTTTTTGTTACAGAAGCCCAGAGAGTGTCATAAATGTACCCAAAATCATACTGGTAGTAAGGGAGAAAAGTTCATATTCCAACCCAGTTCATTGGACTAAATATCATTTTCTTTCCATTATGCCATACTGCCTTGTCTAGGCATAGGATCAACCAACCACAATAGAGAATATATTATGAACTGGTCATTGTGTCTAAGAATACAAAAAAATGAGATCAATCCTACTCTCAAGAAGTTGAATATTAGACTAAAAATAGGTGGAGATAATATCAATAGGGGAGTACGGCTGAAGAAGAGGAGCCAAAAGAAGTATAAATGTAGATTGTTATGTTCTTTCTAGGTGCAATAAAAATATCTATTTGAATAGTGTTTCCAAAGCAAGAGTAAGAGGTGGAAGGGAAGGGATAGAGGCTCTGCACATCGGATGGATGGCAAGATGCCATGCTCTGTTGGATGGGATATAAAGTATGACTTGAGATCCATGAGATCTAGTGGGTTGAAATGTCTTTTACCCACCAATCAGGAGCGCTCAGCCCCCGGACAGAGCTCCCCTGCTAAGTGGATTAATACCCAAGATCAACAATATACTTCAGAGGTATTTGGATTATGGCCAGGCACAAAGCAACAATGACTTCTGCTCCTGAAGTTTTAGATTTATAACTGTATCCTAAGGGGACTCTTACAGCTAGACTGAATTGGGCTTCTTGGTAGCCAGGTCACACTGTTGCCTTACAATGAATTTCTCACCAACTAGAAGATGGAAATCTTTCATGGGTGAATTGCCCTTTATCTCTGTTTCCCTCATCCTCTGTATAATTGATTTCATTAAACTAAGAGCTGTGAACAAATTAGCAATACAGCCAACATAGTCTATGGAGAGATGAAAAGAATACAAACTCAGTGATTAGGTACCATTTCATCCACCTTGGTTCTACCCAGGAATCATCTCTACATCAGTGTAGATGGTCCTTCCCTAATCAACAAAAGGTCCTTCAACCATGACTTGAAGTCTTTGATTGATGGCGAACATGCTACCTTCAGAAGTATCAGCAACAACAAACAGCTAACATTTATAGAATTTGTTAAAGTCTCCAGAGTCCTTTTCGAGATTTGAATTCAAGTCTTCCTGATTCCAAGTCCATCTTTCTAATCACTGGCTCACCTAGCTGTAATTCACCCCATTTTGGATAGCTCTTTCAGGATTTTTTCCCCACCATCAAATTCAAATGCTCTATCATAGATATATCTGGAGAATTCTCTTTAGTCCTATAGTTCATATTTGAAGAAATATATTGCCTAAGTTCAAGAGCATCCACAAGAGAATGACCAGGACAATCTACAAAGTGATCTATTGAAGGAATGTAAAGAAAGCTTGATCTGAAGAAGAAAAAGATGTGGGATGGACACGATTGCTGTCTTTAAGTATTTTAAAGACTATTAGGTAGAAGAAAGATTATTCTCTGCTTGGTCCCAAAGGGTAAAAGTGGGAGTCATAAGAAGAATATTTTTTAGAGAAGAAAATTTAATTTGGATGTCAGAAACAACCTCCTAATAATAAGAGTTGCCCTCAAGTAAAATGTGTTGTCTCCCTTTTCCCTGGAGATCTTCAAATAATGGTTATTTAACTGCTGCTTGAATCATTCTCCCACTCTATCCTCCACAAAACTACCAAAGTGATTTTCCTGAAGGGCTGATCTAACATCATTCCCCTCCTCTATAAACACCAATGGCTCCATACTGCCACTAGTTTCACATACAACCTTCTCTGTTCAGCTTTTAAATCTCTTCACAGTCCAAACCCAACCAACTTTTCCCACTTTATTTTGCATTACTCCCCTTCCTACTCTTTTATAATCCAGGTAAATTGACTTTTTACTTTTCTTACAGATAACTCTTGCATGCCCAACTGGTGCTAGGGCCTTTACACTACCGGGCTATGCTAGAATCGTCTCTAGGAGATTCCTACTATATGAGTAATAAGGGGAAAAGCTCATCTGCCTCCAAATCTAGTTTCATTTGCTCTGTACTCCACTATCCTTAGCTGAATAATTTCCAATTCTTCAGTCTCTCCCCGCTCCCTCTCAAATTCATCCTATATCGATTTTTCATCATCTTTATACATATTTCTTTAGACACAATTTGTGCCCTTTGAAAGAATTTAGGGGAAGGGATTGTTTTATTTTTGTCCTTGTGCTCTCAGTATTTAGAGTCTGATATACAGTAGGTGCTTAATAAATGTTCACAGTCTCATCAGGGAGAATATAGAGGCAATTCTAGATTTGAATGAGAGGGTCTCTCCTTTGCCATCTAACTCTGAGATTCTGTGAAAAATCTGCCTCTCTTTATCTTCCACACATTGTTCCTAATGCTCTTTGGTTAGTCCAAAGAAGATGATGGGTCCCTCTCCTCAAAGACAGTCTTTTTTTTAAAAAAAAATTATTTATTTAAGGCAATGGATTAAGAGTGATTTGCCCAATCTCACCAGCTAGGCAATTATTAAGTGTCTGAGGCCACATTTGAACTCAGATCCTGCTGACTTCAGGGGCCAGTGTCCTATCCACTGTGGCACCCGGCTGCCCCCAAGACCGTCTTTTACTTGGTTTAAAATAGCTTTACTTGGTTTAAAATAGACTTCTTCTACAGTCTCAATTTTTCCCATGCCTTAATCCCTACTCCTAATGACACTTTGGTGGTCCTCTGCTGGGCAACTATCAACTTGCTAAGCTCATTCAACCCTAACCATGGTGTTCCCAACTGAATCTGGCCAGATCAAAGTGCCAGTAGGATCCCCTAATTCTTAGTTCTAATGTTACTTAAAGCAAATCCCTGACAGGTTGGGCTTTCCTTTTACCAGCAGAAGGTGATTCCAAATGGTAGTGATCCTTGATAAATGTAGAACTAGGATTCCCAGACAGTAAACCAAGCCATAGTACTTTCATGATGGCTGCCTTCCATGAGAAAAATCTAAAAGAATTCCTCTTTTATGCTTGGAACTTCCCCACCCTCCCTGTGTCTCAGAAGAGGGAATGGTAATGATCATACTCTCTGTGTGTCTCTTACAGGAGTTATCAACTGAGCTTATTGTCTGTGTGAGGCTTTCAGTGTCTCAGATAAAAGACGATATCATCCACATTCACTTCGTACAATGTATAAATGCAAATTATTAATAGCTTTTTGTGACTGGAGGCTAAAAAAAGACTAATTTAGAAGGGTATCATCCAACAAGGGGGGAAAAAGGAAATTTAGTTTTATGGCCCACACTACAGAGAGCTGCAAGTGAGCTGAGGTTCATGCTAATCCTCTCCAATTATGTGGTTTGTGTCTTCTATTCTGCTCCACTGACCAGACTATCATCTAAAAGTGAAAAAAAAATAAGGACGTTCCTCTCCCATCAGTTTAGCTCTTGACACTTTTCTTGAATGTCTATTAGTCTCTAAAAGAGCCTATGATTCAATATAAGGGAATTTCTCTTTTTTTAAGTCACAGTCAACTATTGGTATAAAATCCTTCTCATTGTTCAATGTGATCCAATGACTTTGATAAGGTGTTCAAATGAGGTATATGTATAGCCTAGGAACCCAGAGGTTACAATGAAAAAAGCAATTTCCCAAGAGACAGCTCTATGTTCAAGTCATTTAACTTTAAAACTGGTTCAATATTTGAACAAGATATGTTTTTTTATTTCTATTCAAAGTTTAAATGTGTCTCACTTTGAAATTAGTCCTAAATCTCTGCCAGTTGAATTCTAAGTCTTTTTTTTTTTTGCAATGGCTCCACAATCTATACTCTTGGGCTATCTTGGTTAAGGAGGGAGAAAAATCATGCTAACAAAGCAGTTTGAGAAGGCGTGGCCTCCTTGCCAGGGAATGTAAGAATCACTCATCACTTGGTCCATTAAGGAGGTTTTCTATTTTGAGATCTTTATAGAAAGTCATCTGACCTAGATTTTGCCAAAGATGAAATGCAAAAGATGACCCAGTGGCTTCACGTCATATTAGCATTTTAAATTAGTATGTTTTGATTAAATACTCTTGGCTTCTGCTTATAGAAGTCAAGTGTTCACTGTCTCTTTTCTAAGGAAAAGGAGAGATTTTTAGGAGAAAAAAAAATAAAGGACCCAGAGGAGCCCCAGAGGTAGGGTGGGTTGGGCAAACAAAACTGTCCAGTTACCTCATGCGAATAACATTCTAAGGAGATAATAGAATACTATGCCTTTCACAGAATTTCAGAGTTGCAAGGAATTTCAATTGTCTATCTAGGCCAGTTCCTCCCTGAAAATAAAAATCCCTTCTCAAAAATGGACATCTGGTTTCTGCCTCAAGGCCCTTAGTAAGGAGGAACCCTGTATTGACCTAGGTTGTCCCATCTATTGATTTGGGACAATTAATGATAACTGGGAAGTTAAGTTCCATAAAGTTTAAATGTGTTCTTTTGCAGTTTTCTCTCATTTTTTTTGTTTGCTAGCTTGTTTATTTCTAGTTCTACCCTCTACTGAAAACTAGAAGGAGCCTAATCCTTAGTTTTATGTGATAATCATTCAAATATTTAAAGACAACCATCACCTATTAGCCCTCCCCCTGCAACCTCCACTATACATCTTTCTTTCATCTACTCATCATGAGACATGAATTTCAAGCCCTTTACCATCTTGGTTGCTTTCCTCTGGAGGTTCTCCAGTTTATCAACATCCTTCTTAATTGGTGGGACCCTGAGTTCATACTCATCCTTTGGTCGTGATCTGACACAGTTAGAGCATTGGAATCCAGTCACCTCCCTCACTCTGGATGATTCTTTTCTTCATCCAGTCAAAGACCACATTCCTCTCTGTTGGCTGGTGTATCACACTGCTGATTCTTATTGACTTTGAAGTCCACTAAAATCTGCAGCCAGCTCCAAAATTCTCTGGCCAGTTCACGAGGTGACAATCCTTGCAACCTATGTAGCGTGATCATTCAAAGGCAGAAATGTTTATAGTGATAGCTGACATCTAGAACCAACATTGGTTAGGGAATAGATGTTAAAGTAGACTCAGAGCATGACTCCTAACTCTCAAAATTTCAGGAACCTGTTGTCACAATTAACCTCTTCTTCTCTGAAAATAATTGTTTTTATTTGTTTCCATTGGATCGATAAAATACAAAATGACCAAAAGGTTCCCTGGATTCTATAAATGCTTTTAAATTATATGTATTTTACTCATGACTATATCTATAGAGATTTGAAAAAAAAATAATTCATATGACTTTGAAATATTTATTCAGTCTAAATAAAATGTATTTTATTATGTTGAATCACACTGCACACTTTGCCAGAGTTAAATACAAACTAAACAACAAGGCTTGCAACTCAAATGAATTTGAAGACCTCTCTTCCATTTGAAGACTCCTGGGGTACACAGGGATCCTCAGCTCCCATGATGAAACTCACTCTCTTAGGAGAAAAAGAAAATTGAACAGCTTTGGCTTCCCACCCGGTACAGAGGTCAAAGAAGCAAAAGGGCATAAATTCCTAAGGACACTGAGAGCAAAATGAAAGAATCAGATTTTCCTTTTTTGATAATGATCATTTACATTTCAATTATTCAGTGAGATTTGCAAGTCACTTGGCTCACACTGACCTTATGAGGCAGCCAGTGCAACAATTACTGTTCCTTTCTTCTAGATAAGGAGAGAACATAAAATAGCCAAGGGGCTTCTGTGATAGTCTTGGCATCAAGAACTGTGTTCAAATTCTGTCTGTTCCTTGGTAGAAAAGTAAGCCTGGGCACATCACTTAATATCTCTAAACAGCACTCTTTCTCATCTGCAAATTGGGCATAAAACTACTATTTTTTACCTCACCAACTTATTCCTTTTGTCTCAAATGGACTCACTTGCTGATTGTTTCGTCTCCTAAAACATCCATAGTACCTGGCAATTACCCAAAGTCTAAAGACAGCTGAAAGAGCTATGAAATGTGGGGAAAATACATGGGAGTGAACATATTAAAACATTTGGAAGTTGAACTTATTTTTATCAAAGAACCTTAAGGAAAAATTCGTATCATGTGTGTACACACAGACACAGACATGCAGACACACACACACACATTTTTCCAAAAATCATGGGGCATGGTGATAAGGTTCATACATGTCATCACATAAATGATGACATGACTTGCACAATATGTTTATTATGAGGAGAGTATTATACAAAGCCATCCTTCTCATTGACTTTTCCAGAACCGCATCTATCACCCCTTGACCTGATTTGATAGGAAACAGTATTGTTGGTGATGTCTAGATGCTGTGGGAGTCCTTGGCCTTATGGATGTGACCCTCCCTTATCTGTGAGCCAACATGGGCACTCCAACAATAATGAGCTAACATCATGATGTTTTTCATGACAACTTTTTGACACCGTGGTATAACTAACCTTCTCTCAATGGACTAATTGTCAATTTGGCATATTTGTGGCTTTGCATATAGCTAACCTGTCTTACAGTGGTCTAATCTGCAATGTGTTATGTGTTAAGGATTCTAAGACAAAGTGAAAACTGAAAAGTCTACCTTTAAGCCACTTCCGATCTCCTAAGGTAGAGTGGACAAGAATGTAACATTGAAATACACACCAAAATAAAATATAATTTGAGGAAAGGGCAGTTTCTCACAACTGGAGAGAGCAGGAAAGATTCTCTGAGATGAGCCTTGAAGAAGGCTGAAGATTGAAAGAAGTAGAAGAGAAGAAAGATTGCATTCCAGGTGTGAGGATAGACTATATATACAAAAGCATCTAGAACTTAGCATAATATACTGAAAACCATCTTCTGGTTGAGTCATTTTCAGTTGTGCCTGACTATTTGTAACTCCATTTGGGGTCTTCTGGGCAGAGATAAGGGAGTTGAGAAAAAACTTAGAGGTTATTGACTCAGATCCCTACAATTTATAGAAAAGGAAACTAAGTCTCAGAGGGAGTATGAATATGGTTATATATATTTCTTACTTGTAGGAGGTAAGACCAATTAATCATCAAGCATTTATTAAATACTACTACATATTAAACAAGGTGTCCTAGATAGCAAAAAGAGTTCTAGGTCTGGAATCAGGAAGTCCTGAGTTCAAATCTAGCATCAGGTACTTATTAGTTGTATGACCCTGGGTAAGTCCTTTAACCTCCATATGCTTTAATCCATCCAAAAAGGTAATGGCAAACCATTCCAGTATCTTAGTCAAGAAAACCCTTTGGACAGTATTGGCATGCTATGGTTCATAGGGTCTCAAAGAGTCAGACATGATGGAACAACTGGACAATAATAGCAAAAATATACTAAATACTGTGATAGGTGTTGGAGATCAAAGTATAGAAACAAAATAATGTCTACTCCAAAAAAAGGAGCTTACATTCCAGTGGGGAGAAGGGAAGACACATCTTTCTGTTTCCAGATTACAAAGGTTTTTCACTCTACCATATTTCTGTTCCTATCTCAGTACTTACTGTTGCCAAATTCACCAATGGCTAGCACTGTTGTTTTAGTTTGTCCCCCTCCCCCTCACCAAAATGCTAATTAAAAAAAATTTAAGCAAGTGATAATAAACCCTTTTTGATTGATTCTAAGCAGGAATTTGAATAGAGTTCCTCTGGTCTTAGTGATAGAGGAAGACATTTCCCATTTAATTTGGGAAAAGGCAGAGGAAGATGAATTATTTAAATTGGAGGATGCTTTTGGAGATTGGAGAAAACAATGCAGCTGCCTGAGTGAGGTTCTCCAGGACTCTGATAGTTGAAAAGACACTAAAACTCTATGCTCAAAAAGGAAAAAAAAAATGTCTGGCCCAAGAAAACCATCATCTTTTTCTACATTAGCAAGAACTATCAGGAAAAAAAAAAAGCCATAATTTGGCATTTGGGGTTGGCAGAGGGTGAGGGGGCTTACTATAACTGAGTGACCTGATTTTTATAAAACAAGAAACAGCTTTGACGTCAACACTGTCCCTGAACTGAACTGTTTTTAGGTTCACTTTGGGTTCAGTTAAATTATTCCTTCCTTCCTGCCTGCCCCTTTGCCACCATTTCCCCTAACCCTGACAGCATTGTCTCTCCACTCTGACCTTTTTCAGATTAACCAAAGGACCTCATAATCCCTTCCCTACCCCAGTCTGTGCTTCCTAACCAAGGTTTCCCTAAACCCCAATTATGGGATCTGGGGGAGAATTGATGGAAAAATGGGAGAGTTTCTGAGAAGAGGGATGGGAGAATAGTGGTACTCAATTTGATGATGAGGCAAAGGTCATAAGAATGATGGAGGGTGGGAGGATACAAGTGCAGCACTGGGACCATTTGCACCTTTTCTTTCTACTTCTTTTCATGAGTTTGGTATAATTGATGCCTACTGGGCCTATTTAACTTTTAATTTTCATCTGCCCACCTTTCCAATTGCTAGATGTGAACTCAGGCCTAAGGTCAGGGACTCTAAGCAAGTCAATTAAGTTCTATGGGTCTCAGTTTCTTCTTCTGTAAAATGGAGATAATAATAGTACATGTCCTCTAGAGTCATAAAATGAATGAGAAAACTGAAAAGTATTCTACAAATGTAATAAATAAGCTTTATAAATGTTAGTATCATCATCAATCAACCTTGTAAGGTTTAGTCCTATTCTTTTGCACTGTCTGCTTGTTTCTTCCCACCCAAAGATTTGACTTAATTTTATCTCCTGCAGTAGGCAATGCTAGCACTCTCAGAAAGAACTAACTTAGTCCATCTCACCCCTTCTATAACCACAGAAATTAGGATTCAGCTGTGGGGTTCCCACTGACTCCTAGAGATGGGCAGCACTTTGTGGAATGCTGACCTAGGAAAATAGAGTCTCATAGAACAAATCTACTCCCCGGTGGCAGCCAGTTCATATTTCACAAGTATCCCCTGCAGGGTACTTGAAATAGGGAGCTGCTCGAGTGCATCATTTGTCTGTGCATCACTCACTATCCAACTGATGGATTACGGAGAGCAGAAAAGCTTTAAGCTAAAAGTCATCGGAGTCAGCTACCAATGGAACATAATCAGAAAAGATGAGGCTGTTCCAAAACACTGACATAAATCAAAGGGAAAGATGATTTAATTCATTCCCAAGTGAGGGAGGGGCATAACCAGCACCCCTCTACCTCCTTGTCATCTTTCCTTCTCCTGGCTGCCCTCTTGACTCCTAGAACTTTCTCTTTGTTGTTCAGTCTATTTCAGTCCTATCTAGTTCTTTGTGAAACACTTGGGTTTGCCATTCCCTTCTGCAACTCATTTTACAAATAAGGAAACTGAGGAAAACAGAGGTTAAGTGACTTGCCCAGGTTCACACAACTAGAAAGTATCTAAGGCTGGATTTGAACTCAGAAAGATGAGTCTTCCTGACTTCAAAAGGGTGCTCTATTCACTGCAGCACCATCCTAGCTTCCTGGACTTTTCCCATCATACTGCAGAAACCTCTTCTCCTTAGAAGTTCACTCTGCCTCTTAACTTCTCACATCTATCCTTGCCAAATCTCCCTTTGTGTGGTTCTCTACTCATAGAACCTTCATTTTATAGGGGATGCCCAAGCGTGCCATATCTTCATCTAACTCCAGCACTAGATACCTTCATGCCTTCTTTCCCCTGATTTTCATTTCCCTTTTTACTCATTAGAATATAAGCTCTCTGAGGGTAGAGGTTGGCTTTCTACTTATATCCCCAAGGCTTAGGGGTTGTCTTTCTACTTAAATTCCCAAGGCACTAAATACTTTATAAATGTGTGACTTGATTGTACTGATGGGGACTGGTTAAAATATGACTTCAGAAATTTATTATCTTTCTACATCCCTATAATAAAGTTCATGATTTTTCCTCCTGATGTTCACCTTTTATCAACTCCATAACTAATCAAAGAGCCCTGGATGACCTCCATGGATATTCAAAGAGCAAAATTTTGATCACCAATTAACTGCTCATAGGATTAAGAGCTAAAGAGGAAGTGAAGCTCTCTGAAGCAATCTCCAACTTCATTTCTATCTTTTGTATTATCACTTCCAGGACCAACCTGGAGGTTGTTTATTAAATGACAACTGATTGGTCAAGAGACACAGTGGTTCCAAATCCCTGCCACAAGCCTATGAGATTCTCCAGGAGACCGTGGTCCTTCCTGGAAATGTGATTAGTGTTTGAGTTCAGTGATTGATTCAGATAAAACTTTTGGTTGGAACGTTTCTCCAAATGAAAGCACTGAGGGAACTCTTAGTCCTTGATGTAGATGTGACCAATGCTGAACACGTGGCTCTCTATGACTGTTCAGGCAAACTAGTGAAACTTGAAGATTCATAGTAAACAGAGAAGATCTGAATTTGAACCTTGACTTTGCCACATTATCCCTATGTAACCATTGGCAAATCACATTCCCTCTCTGGCCTTCAGTTTGCTCATCTGTAAAATGAAGAGATTGTAGCAGATGACCTCTAGGGTCCTTTCTAGCTTTAATTCTCTGATGCCCCATCATACAAATGTAAGCCTTTAATGATACAGATTATCTTTGTTTATGTATTTAGAACCCAAGTGTTCATCATCATCATTATTAATCAATCAACCTTAAAAGGTTTAGTCCTGTTCTCTTGTGCCCTCTGTCTACTTGTTTCTTCTGGCCCAAAGATTTTAACTTTATTTACTGCAGTAGGAAATGCTAGCATTCTCAAAAAGATCCAACTTTGTCCGACATATAATAGTGTTCAACATATATAATAGGTACTTAAAATTTCTTTTTCATGTATTCAACTATTTATGCTATTTTTCTTTCTAGCACAATTATTTAATTCTTATTGACATAATATTTTAGAGCTCCAGCACTGCATTGACGAGTAAAAGTTAGTCAGAGGTCCACTCTGAATCTGTTTACTTTTTACCCTACCATGTTGACAGAGTGGTACCAAGTATACATCCAAGCATGATTCTGAAAGTTCTGTTTATCTGAATGAATGAGCTAGACATTATCATCATTATATAATATTAGAATGTTTTTCTTTATCTCTTTTCTAATCCCATTAGAAGACTGGTTTAAACTTGGCTTTCATCATAGATTCCTTTATGAAAAAGAATAAAGTCTAGTGGGATTTTTTTAATGCCCATTCTTGCCTTTCGGTTTCTTTATGGGAACAAATTGCCATCAGTTTGGCTTAAGATATATGTGGCCTGGTTGCCTTTTATTAAACTCCCACCAGTCTTCAGGAGTGGAATGTCCAAGAAGTGTATTGTAGTATTGTGAATAATTTATTGGCCACAGGTTTCACTGCAAGAATTAGGGCTATAAATTACACGGCTTATTTATTAAGCAAAACTTACTCTTCATCCAATGAGAAAACTCCAGTTCCCAAGCCAGGGCTATATTAAGAAGCAGATCAATCACTCAAATAAGCAAGTATTTATTAATTGCTTTCTACTACATGTCCAGGATCTTAATAGGTGCTGGGAATGCAATGACCAAAGTGAAACTGTCCTTGCCCTCAAGAGCTGGGAGCTGGATGAGACTTTAGAGGAGATTTCATCTAAATTTCTCTTTATACAGAAGGAGAAACTGATACATTTAAGCCTTCTACATCATGGGGGTTAGAAAGCAAAGCACCACCATGATCTGGAAAATCTGTATAGAATTTTTTGGTCCTTCCTTCATACCAGAGAAGTAGTCTGAATTATTACAGTATTAAAAGATAAAATATGTTGATGCTATACCATCTTGTACATATATTTTATGCATTTCTGAGCTTCTAAACATTTTCTGTCTGGTCTTCTGGCCTTCATATGTCTTCTGTGGATGCCACAACCCCCCCCCCCAAATTTCCTATTTCTCATGCCAACCCACAATATACTGAAACTATAATGGAAAAAAAATCTCAGTATGGTAGGGAGTGAATGACAGAAACTGGATTTGAATCCAAGACTTTTGACACCAAATCCAACATTCTCTCCACTATATTAATCTGTCTTTCCAAACTCTGTACCCTGATCAAAATAGAAGAAAAATCAAAGTTCTTTCATGCAGTTATCTTTCCAAGGGATGATGGAAAAGAGCATCATTATTAGGCTTTCTTTAACTTGTTTCTCAGCCAGCCTGAGCCCAAACCTAATTTAACATCTAAAACTAAGAAGGAAACCTAAGGATGGTGGGAAATAGAAGTGGATCCTCATGGTCACCACTCTCCTTCCCACTTAGTAGAGGATGATGGCATCTGTGTGAGAAGAGGGATCATTTTATGGGATAAGAATGAAATGAGGAAGGGTAAGTAAGCTAACTTTTACCTTGGTGTGTCCAAGAAAGAGAACACAGATCTTTTTTTTCCCTTTGTGCAAATGATACCATTAAATGGAATGCCTTTCCTTTCCTAGGGGAAGGACTAACTTCTTTTCTTTTCCACTGTTGGAGAATTATTGTACTTTAGAAATGTCAACTAGGAGGTATCTGGAGAGTGGGAGGGTTCTGTTTGTGTAAAAGGTTTTTCAAAGCTTTCTCATTTTTCTTTATCAGGGTTAGTGAGGAGACTTTTCAACCTACTTAAGTTGATTAATATGGCCCTCCTTCACCTCTTTCCTTCTCCTCCCTCATTTCTCCATATTAGATAGTCCATTAAATGACATCATTACAGAGTACTTAGCAAGTTTCTGAAAACATCTAAGTCCTCCCGAAGCACTGACTGGTCCCTTGGGCTGACGTCTGGGTGGCATTCTACTCATTTCCATGTCTAAGTGTGGACATTTTGGTGCCATCTGCTTTCAGTGAGTAATTGGATCAATAAAGTTCCTAGTTTTACAAAACAAAGCATTTATTCCTCTAAACATTTACAATTAGCCAGCTGATGTTTGTACAAGACTTCCAACCTTAGCAGGTCTCTTAAAAAGGCTACTGTAAACTTTATATCTAGGAATCAAAGAAATAAAATGGTGATCAATTGTATTGTTAAATTATCTGGCTTTTCTTGCATGGAATATTCTTTTCAACATCAAACAAAGGATGCAACCCAGGAATATAAGAATGCAAAAAGAACACACATGATGTATATATACCACAAGACTCTTCTTCCTTCTTAGCATGTATGTTTGTATGTGTATGTGTGCATGTGCCTGCCCCAAATACAAATATACATACATGTCCACTGACTCATTTTCTTCAAGGCTGTACATGGATGTGTAATAAAGGGAATCTAGGGCTGTGTGTGTGGGCAGGGCATGGAAGATAGGTAGGAAAAAATAGAAACAAAACCAAAAGCTAATTTGTTGAAAATCAGTCCTCAAAGGTCAAGAGAATCTTTCAATCTTCTACAGGAAGAACGCAAGACTAGACAAAAGCTAGGAGGAAACCTTCCAGATAATGTTCCTACCATGTTATTTCCTAAAACTTAAATCCAACCATGTCACATGACTCTTTCCATTTAATAAATACTTAATGGCTCCCTATTACCTCCAACATCAAATTTAAGTCCTCCATTTGATCTTTTAAGGTCCTTTCCTAATTTTCTGTCTTCTAATACATTAATCATGCTCACAAGAGTCATATTGGTCCACTTACTGTCTCTAGTAAGTCAATCCATTTTCCCTTGGACTTTGAATCAAGCTTCTTCCTTCTTAGCATGTATGTTTGTATGTATGTGTGTGTGCCTGCCCCAAATACAAATATGCATACATATCTACATGTCCACTGGTTCATTTTCTTCAAGGCTGTACATGGACATGTAATAAAGAGAATATACTTGGCTTTTTAAAAACTTAGGTCAAGAAACCCCTCCTAGAAGAAGGGGTCACTCAAGAGTCTCCCCCTCTAAGGTTACCTCCCATCTATGCTGTCAGTACCTAATATTCCATTATTTGATGAGATATTTTTACTTATGACCTGTTGGCTCCTCCATTTTAAAGTACATTTCTTGAGGAGAGGGAAAAATATTTCCTTTGTAGTTCCATTATTTAATATAGTACCTGCCACATGGTAGATGCTTCACAAAATCTTGTTGAGTGATTGGTTAATGGATGGGATGACATTGCAATGAAAGAGGTTTCTTTCTTCCTTAGTGGAGGATGTGGACATGCAAAGACACCTCACACCACATCATCCATATGGAAGATGCCAGAAATTTGACTCCTGGAAACAGGACCATGTGTAGATATTCTGCACGAGCCTACACATAGTAAGGAGCAACCTTTTTTTTCCACTGACTGATTAATTGGAATATCTGAAATCTTTAAATTATGCCAGATACAACAAAAGGAGGGCTGATTTTTTTTGTTTGGGCTTGTTTTTTTGTTACTACATTATAGTCTGAGATGTTCAATTTCTCCATGTGATAAAGGAGAAGGACCTGATGACCATGTCCTTCTTCCTTCATCCTCTTTGTGATATGGTTCCAAAGAGCGATGCCTTTTCAGATCTCCAGCATCTTCTACCTGGATGGGAGTCTCTCATCTGACTGGGAAACATCAGCCATGAGAATCGGGGAGCCAGATCAGCAATGATGCTCTGATGAGCTTACATTCCAGATTCAAGCCCTGAAGCACATCCAACTTTGGCCAAGACTAAAAATATGGAGGAACCAAGCTATTCTAAAGCTTAATGCTGACCCCCTTCCCAGAGATTGAGATGGTACATGGAGGGGAATTATGATCCCCTAGCTTTGTGGGATATTTTCCCCTACATTTTGACATAAATATCCCTTTGTAAAATCTAAATTGAATTTAAGTGGCTAAATGGAAATGGATCCTTGAAATGGAAAGAATACTGCCAATGGGAGGTTGGACCAAAATTATTTTAGAGAAATTCTTTACCCTGGGGAGTACCCCCACTTAATTTCAGGGGAGTAATAGACCTGAGCCTGAGTGGGGGGAACAAATCAACCATGTTACATCTCCGAAATTGTAAAAATGATTTGCTTAATTGATTTAGTGTGTTTTTGTTGATGTTCAGTCATATTTGACTCACTGTGACCCCATTTAGCATTTTCTTGGGAAAGATACTGGAATGGTTTGCTATTTCTTTCTCTATCTCTTTTTACACATGAAGAGACTGAGGTCAACAGACCTAAGGGACTCAACCAGGGTAACATAGCTAGTAAATGTCCAAGGCTAGATTTGAACTCACAAAGATGAATCTTCCTAAGTCCAGGCTTGGTGCGCTGTTCATTGTGTCTCTTTTGGATGGGATCTCTTGCCAATGTTATGGTTTTTAATGGTTGTTTTGTACATAAATAACAAAAATACTACAATGTTGGGGGGGATAAAGATATTAAATACTCTCCAATTATATGATATAGGTGCTCCCAGAGACAAAGCTATAGTCTGGATGGAAGGGAAGAGCCTTCAGCTAAAACTCCGTTGTCCCTTATGGCAAAACAGACAGACACTTCTTGACCTGTTTAAACCAGCTATTAGAAAGAATGCTGAATACTGTCAATGGGGGCACAGGTTCAAATTGTTTACACACTCAAGCTGTGATGTCCGGTTGATATTACTCTTTTAAATAATGCAGTTGAGGTTTTCACAGGAGACAAATAAATCTGGCATTTTAATAAGATCGCTTCTAAAAAAAGAACCATCTAAAGAAGACCCAAGGGCCATCATCTTGGTGTATATATAGATCAGTGAGAAAAGTACTATATTTAGGGTTCGAATCTTGCTGTCACTACAGATAACTGTACATTTAAATGCTCTCTCTTATATAGTGCTCCGTGGTAGGCAATGGGGAGACATCCATGGCGCTGGGGAATCATTAGTAGGAAGACATATATTCTCCAAGTTTGTAACTGATGATCCATCCATACTTATCCATCCAGGGCAACTTAAGGTCCACCCTAGCTTTACCTTCAGACACTGATAAATAAAGACAAATCATTCTTGCCTTAAAAGGGGCTTACCTTCAGGTAAGGAGATGCATATACCCAGGTATATAACTACGAAGTAACTATCCAAAATCCCAACGGCATTTGAGGAGGAGAGAGAACTAAAAATTAAGAGGATTAAAAAATATCTTAGGATTTTGGGCAAATCAATTTTCCTCTCAGGTCTTCAGTTTCCTCCTAAAACCTATTTTACAGATGGGAAACTGAGGAAAGAATTAAGTAATAATGATAATGATAACATTTTTGTGGTTGTTTTGTAAATAATTAGTGTTGATATAGGGCTGATAAAGGACAACGGTGGTATAGTGGATAGAGAAACCAGCGGAGCATCAGGAAGACCTGATTTCAAATGCAGCCAGGCACTAATTGTGTGACCCTGGGCAAGCCCCTTATCCAGGTGTGCCACAGTTTCTTCATCTGTAAAATGAGTTGGAGAAGGAAATGGTAACATGTTTGTTGATAAAACCTAAAGTGGGACCCCAAGGAGTTGAACATAAGTGAAAACAGGTAAATAATAACAAAAGGTGTTTTCAAAGCCCTTTTACATATACTCTCACATTTGAGCTATCTCACAACAATCCTATTATCCTGGGGTGGCTAGGTGGCACAGTGGATAAAGCACCAGCCTTGGAGTCAGGAGTACCTGGGTTCAAATCCGGTGTCAGACACTTAATAATTACCTAGCTGTGTGGCCTTGGGCAAGCCACCTGAAAAAACCTAAAAAACCTAAAACCTAAAAAAAAACTAAAAAAAACCAATCCTATTATCCCATTTTATAGATGAGGAAACCAAAGGGAAGAAAGATTAAGTGACTTGTCCAATGGTTTCTGAAGCAGGAGTTGAACTCACATCTTCTTGGCTGAATGCCTGATGCTCTGTATCAGAAGGAAATGAGTTAGACGAGATGACCTATAAATTCCCTTCCAGCCCCAAGCCAGATGATTCCACAATTTCAGAGAAATCTGCCAACTATCACAGAAGGTCTCCATTACTGGGGGATGTGGTGTTAAGCAAGAGTCAGAATCCTTAAGGAGGGAGAAGATGGGGAAGAATACTGAGGCAAAGCAGAGAATGTGGAGTAACTATAAACACCCACATCCTATTGTCAATCTAAAAAACTGAAAAAAGGAAATTTATGCACAAAAATATGTACTAAAATTATAAAATGTTCATAAATTTTGGTATTCTTTCTATAGTATCATACTGTTTCTTCCTCCTTTCTTTCCTTTCTCCCAAATGATTTAGCTGTAAATAGTCATGTATTTTGGTGGCAAAGTAGTAGGAGGCAGCAATGTGAGATATTCTCTGAGGGATTTTTAAAAATCCTTTTAAAAAATGAAATTTATTTCTCAAACTCTCAAACTTACAATGTCATGTCTCAGCTTCTGCCATTTTTCTTCTGCTTCCTGGTCTCCCAGAAAGTGTGAGGGGGAGTGAGCATTTACTGGCCAATCTCTATCTGAGGCCCAATTTTTCTCAATTTCCCAGTTTGTCTTTCTTTAGGGTTTTCTCTTCATTGTTCATTTCCTCTCTCTGGTCCCTGTCCTCCTCTTCTGGTGACAATTTCATCCTATTGATCTTTTTGTGTTGTTCGGCCATGTGGGGGCCTTCACCTTAAAGGAATTTAATAAAATGGAAAGAAACAAAGCAGGCGGATGTCGTGTGGTGGATGGATGACACCAACGCAGGAAAAATATTAGACCACTAAAAGTTTGTGAACTTTGATGTCTGAGACCTCTCAAGAGATGGGAGTCAGATGATGGTTATTACCAGTGTGACCTTGAATAGTCACAACCTCTAAGGGCCTCATTTTCCTCCTCTTCAAAATGTATAAGTCCTTGAAATCCTCTGAGATTTAAATTTTTGTTATCCTAGGTCTGCTCTGAATTTCATGTTCAAGGTTTTGGAAGAACAACTTTGCCATCACTATATGAATGAGTGACATGAAGGGCTGGGGAGGGAAGTGGGAAAGTCTTTGGGGCCACTGGGAATTCTGGACCACATTATCCTCAAGAGTTGACAGACTTCAGAAAAGGGAGAGTCAACCAAAGTTGAATCAGGAAAGCCCATGCTGTGTTGACTCTTGGTTCTTGGTTCCTCCTGCCAAGACACAGAACCAAGCCCCACTGGGAATGTAAACCACCAAGGTCTGCTTTTCCTATAATGCTGCATAAGGCTAGGAGTTCATCATCTAGCTCTGGGGTGCCAGCATGGGAGGGTTGCCCTGTGAATTACCACACTAGTTTCCAGTGGAGTTTGCAGGACGGCGAGGTTTCTGGGAAATCACATCTGTTATTTGATCCATAAAGCACACATGTGGCTGCAATCTCCCAGAAATTAACTACAAATTGTTTTTATTCTCCTGTTTAATGATCTTTATGAATCAATTAGAACAAAAAAATAGTGCAATGCAAGAAGCATCCAGAGAAGACAGATTAAATTTCAGAGACACAACATTAACTACTATTAATATTTCTTTTAAATAAACCCACTGAACCCATTTGGACATCAATCCCAGAGTAATCAACAGTCATAACCAAAGCAAATTTTTTGGTAAAAGGGAAGCACTGGCAAGTAGTTAGCACAGAAATGGGATTTTGTGAATATGTGTGTATATGATAGGAAAGATAGATTTTGTTGTTTCTTGATTAAGGATTTAGGGAATGCAAATAAAATATACAAAATAGGTGTTTGATTACAAGACCCACCCTACCTTCAAGGAACCTACATTTGAATGGGGAAAGATAAAACATTAAAGGAACTGCAAGGCTGAAGTTAGAGTGAGTAGAGAGACAATCCCATAGGGTGGGGTTGCTGGTGGGGGGTGGAGAACATTCAGAGAGTGACCTGAGTTGATATGAAAGTGGACATGGGTGGGTCCATCAGGACATGAAGATCAAGAGAACATAATCATAGAACTAATGCTGGAAAAACTCGGGCTGGGGGGGGGGGGGGTCATCTCATCTAAACCCATCTTTTTAAAGTTGAGGAAAATGAGGCAGAAATTTATTGGTTTGCCCAAGTCAACCAGGCAAGGGATCCAAACCCAGGTGCTTTGACTCAGAATCTAACATGACCTTGAGCTGCCCCTTTTCCTACAATGCCAGTGAGATTCCTTGTTCTTCTCTATTCAATGTTATCTTCATTATTCATTGGATTGTGTTTGAAATTAGGGAGTATGTGGGCCATCAACAAGCTGATCATCTCTTGGATGGGAAAGAGATCTAAACTAACTAAACATATGACAAGTCCAATGGCATTGGGGCTACTTATTTAGAAGGAATTCGCACTATGCAGTTTTAAAGTCCTATTTTGCACTTTTGTGACAGCTGCTATCTCGGTGGTTAAATGAAATAGATAATATTAAAGATCAGAATGATGTCTAGAGATTTCAGATCCCTGGACTTTCTTCTCACTACTCTGGAGAGTGCATTTTCATGGTTTCCAGAATTCTAATCAACTATTTTGTGATGGGGAGAGTGTTTATATTTAATCCCATAAATATTATATTTAATATTAATATTGACTGGAGTTAAGCTTTTCCTTCTAGATGATTTCTTCTTGTCTTTTCCTATTTTCTTTTCTTAACTTTCTTTTGTTCTTCCTGTTAGTGTTGGGCTCAGCTCCTCTAAGCTGAGACTTGTGACTGCTACCACAATCAAGGACCCAAAGCTTGGTGACCTATCTATTTAATTAATCCAGCTGTTGTAGGCCTAAAGGAAGCACCATGGATGGGATTAGTCTTGGAAAAAGCATGACTTGTGAGATGGGAAAAATGGATGGAGTTTCTGGCAAACAGAAGTCATATTCTTTATATTTTTAAAAGAGAAAAAAATAGTATTCATTATTTTTTTGCCCAGGAAAACTGTTGGTCTTCAGAGAATATTATGACTCTCTTGAGTCAAATTATTTCCTTTAAATTTTTTCAGAGCAAAACCATGTGTGGTAAAAATGTCTGTAGTCAACTATTAAGCAACTATTAAAGAATAGTTTCTTTCAGGTTTAGCAGAAACATAATCTGTCCACCTCAATCTTTCCATTCTTCTCATACTCTTTCCATCTCTCCTTTTCTTCTGTTCTTGGAGCTGTACCTGGGCTTTCATAAGTGTGAGAAATGCTAACAATCATGATACAGTAAAACACCTAATCTTAGAACCATGAAGTCTCTGAAGCTATCTTTGTAATATTCCTGTAACTATATTTCAATGTTTTTGGTTTCCTGTGCAATCTTACAAATTTTACTTTATAACGTTTTAAGAAAAAAAAACAGGATTCTGAGAAGACTTCCTCAGTCTTACAAAAGGAGTACAAACAAAAAGTCAAGAACCTTTGCCTTAGACATTGAGCAGTGACATGCTAAGTGACTTACCCATGGTCACATAATCAGTATATGTCAGAGGCAGGATTTGGTCCCAGGTCTTCCGGACAAGGTTGACCCTGCCTGAAAACAATGCTCCACTTTTTTTCAATCTCTCTTCTTTCATTTGTGTTTGTGTGCATGTGTGTGTGTGTGTGTGTGTATGTGTTTGTGTCTGTTACAAAGTCATCTAGAAGTTGGGTGACAGAAACAGATCTCCCTCCTTACAGCAAGGGTAAACAAAAAGAAACAAAAGTTCCATGAGAAATATGTAAAGAAACAAACCCACAAATAAATGAATAAATAAAAACAGGATGAACTACATGGCACAGTGAATAGAGAGCCAGTCATAGGGTTAGAAAGACCTGAGTTCAAATTTGATCTAAGATGTTGACCATGTGACCTTGGACAAGTCACTTAACCCAGTTGTCTCCACACCAAAAAAGGAAGGAGAGTGATTTGGTCCAGTTCACATAGTTCTGTAGAGGCAGAATCAGAAGTGGAATTCAACATCCTTCAGAGTTCAAAAATCATGTTCACAAGTGTAAAAGGGAGGAAGCAGGGCTAGCTAAAAATTCTTCTCAAAGAGTGGGGGATTCTGGTGGACTCCAAGCTCAGTATGGGTCAATAGCTGACAGTGCGATAAAGAAAGATGATGGGACCTTAGTTTCATTGAAAGAAGCTTGGCAAACAGGCATAAGGATGCCCCAGCTCTTTGGGATTCTGCTCAGGCCAGACCGCACTAGATCCCGATCGTAATGTGGTGAGCATGTTCTGGCTCCTTCTTCTTCAGCCAGGCTGTATCATCCCCTCAGAGTCTGGGCTGTCTGAAATTGGAAGAGCTCTCTTCCCTACTGCCATTGGCTCAATTCTCCACTTCCTTTTGGTCCCACTACTTGTGAAGTGACCGTGATTGGCAGTGTTTGTGTAAAAATTATCTATTCAACATCAACTGACTTTTATAAAAAAGATATTTTACTAGATTATAGCAAAGTCAACTGGTATGTTTATATACACATACAGACACACACACACACATATATATTCCCCAAGACCTTGAGGACTTATTCTTCCCTCCTCTTCTTGGTTTTTGGTGAGTTCACTCATTCTTAGCACAGTTCCTTCATAGCTCTGATTTCTACTAGATAATGTTCTAAGGTACTCTGGACAGGGGTTTCACAAGTCTGGGAGTCTATGCTGCACTACCTCTGCAACACTGGGATGCCACGGCATCTTCCCAACCTTTAGAAATTGCACAGATCTTTGCAAGACTCGACTCTGTCTACCCTGAAACAAAATTCTTTGAGTCCAGCCATCCAATCAAGGTTGACTCCAACATTTAATATATCTCTCTCCATCTTTCTTCAAGAAAAGAACAAGATCAATCTGGCCAGACCCGTTCTTGAACAATATTGCACTAGATTTAAAAGAGTTTATTACAAACGGATGGTGAATGAAGTGAGCAGAACCAGAAGACTGTACACATTAATGGCAACATTATGAGGTGAAATCACTATATTGCAAGTGGCTCCTCTTGGTAGTTCAGTGATGATCAAAGAAAATCCTGAGAGATCTATTATGGAAAAGGACATCCACATCCAGAAAAAACAACCACAACACTATGGAATCTGAATGCAGAGCAAAGAATACTATGTTCACTTTTAAAATTTCCTTGTTTTTTTTTCCTCAGGGTTTTTTCTCCCTTAGTTCTAATTGCTCTTTCACAACATGACTAATATGGAAATATGTTAAACATGATTGGACATGTAGAACTTTTACCAGATTGTTCCCTGCCATGGGGAGGGGGAAGGAAAAGGAAAGTGGTAGAAAAATGTAACTTGCAAATAAATGAATGTTATCTTTGCATGTAATTGAAAAATTAAATAAAATAAAGTGTAAAAAAGAGTTTAATGACTCTGCTCTTTATTGGTGTGACTAAATGGAAAGTCATTTAACCATTCCAGAATTCAATTTTCTTATTTGTACGACGGAAGGAGTGTGGACCAGATCATAGCCTGCAACACTTCTGAGTGTAGTCTAAACCGTATTAAAGTGTAATTGAGAAAGTTAACCAATTAAGTGAAAAGATGATAAAATATAGATAACATTACATTGTGAATCTGTCGATATGCAGCCTATTTAGTAGTTTCCATTTCTATTTGAGTTTGGTGCCGTAGCTAGGTGATTCCTGAGTCTCCTTCCATCTCTAAATCTCATGGAAAAACACACTTGCACAGAGAAGTGGCTAAGGAGTAGGTCCACGATTAGAACCCAAGTCCTCAGTTATTTTTCTGCTAGACTCCCCTTGCCCAGAGAAGTGATCATTCAGTAAATATTTTCAACTAAAACAGAGCCTCATCCAACGGAAAGCACAATTTTTTTTTTTAATCTCAGAGTTTCTTCTTCCCCTATAAGCTGTAGCACTAGAAACATTCTAAGTGAGCCTCTGATGTCAGAAAAGGACTTGGCTGAGCTACCTTCTGAGCCATGAAACAGGAAAATGGATGTCTAGCCATAGGAAAGGTAGTTGATACTCCAACAATGATTGGATTTCAACTCTACAAAGGCCTTCTCTAAGTTCCCTCATTTGAATCCCCCAGTGGTCTGACAAGATCTTCCTCTCTTTAGAGCTTTCCTGTTATTATTTAGCGCCTTATCATCCTCCCAAGTCACCCAGGTCAGCAACCTACTTGTGTTATTCTCTACACCTCACTGCCATACACCCACCATTACCCCAGTTTGTAACTGAGTATTGTCCTTTCTATCTTCAGAGAGAGAGAGACACAGAGACAAAGACAGAGAGAGAGAGAGAATGAGAGAGACAGAGAGAGACAGAGAGAATAAAGAAACAGGCTCAGAGAGGGCATATTCCTAGCCTAGGAACACAGGACTTAATGGTTAGAGGATAGATTTTAATCTAGGTCTTCATAACTGTTTGTGCGGCAATCTTAGTAACTCCAGGTGTCAGAATTCTACTCACTAGACTTCTTTATCTCCCTGATTATATAAATATGGGTAAGATTAATAAATTGAAAATCCTGGCTTTACTAATTCCAAGTTCCACAGCATCATTTTACCTGAAAGAAATTGAGGCTAAGACAGAATGAAGGAGATTCAGATGCCGGCTTCTCTATAAACCTGAATCTACTGCAGATACCATACCAAAAAAAGTTGTCAATGGTCCCTTGCCATGCTGGAGACAATCAAAAACAAGGGACTGCAATATTCTATCATCATCTTCTTTATGTTAAAAATAAACAAGCAAAAGCTTCACTCTCCCAAATCAATGTTAGCACTTAAATAAGGAATGGGGACCATCATCCTCTGGACCATTCATTTCAATTATCTTGGAAAATTAGTTACTTGGATGTTGAAAAATCCCCAGTGATGTAGTAAAGAAGAAACAATACTATTAATAGAAGAGTTTTCTTTAAATAAGATTCTACCAGCACATCAATTACTTATTTGCAGTCACAAACTATAGAAAAACCTCAGTGAAATCCTACTCTTGAAATTTGGCTACATTTTCTATTCATATACCAATGTTTGTCCTTCATTCTTTTTTTTAACTTTTTTGTAAGGCAATGGGGTTAAGTGGCTTGCCCAAGGCCACACAGCCAGGTAATTATTAAGTGTCTGAGGCCTCATTTAAACTCAGGTACTCCTGACTCCAGGGCCAGTGCCCTATGCACTGCGCCACCAAGCTGCCCCGTCCTTCATTCTTAAAGAAGACCATGACATCAGGGGAGGTGATGCCATGACATGTGGGTGATCTAGATTTGAGTTCTGTGCTAAGTCATCAGTCTCAGTTTCTTCTCCAAAGTCATCTGGGTCCAATGGCTCGATATGAATCAGGATGACTAGAGATGGCCTTGGATACAAGGCAGTTGGGGTAAAGTGCTTGTCCAAGGACAAACAGTTAAGTGTTAAATGTCTGACATCAAATCCAAACTCTAGTTCTCCTGGTTTCAGGATTGGTGCTCTATCCACTGGACCACCTTGCTGACCAATTCATATTCATATATTACTGATTGGAACTAGAGGCAAACCATACTAAAAGGTTCAAATGCACATTTATATGGCATTATCATAACTGGTTTCTCATTCTGGCAAGGAAATTCTTTCAGACTTCCCTAACTAATTTACTACCCCACTCACTACAGCAACATTTCCAATTTTTTTTCATTCTTTCTCAAGCTACCATGGTTTTCTTTTCTTCCAAGCTCTCAGAGGGAAACCTAGCTTCATATTCCTCCCATTACTCAGACGGCTTCTCCTTCATAGCTCTTCCCTGATCCCTGTTACACATGATGAGGCAGTCTCATCTTTGCCAAAGCAAATTCCTCTAGAGGTGCACGTGACCCAGTACACCCCATCTTCTCCCACATATCACCTCTACTTTCTGATTGTCAGTCTCTCCCTACCTAATAACTGCTTTCTGGTTGCCAACAGACATCCAGGTCTTTCACATCCTTACTTAATTCATCCATCCCTACTGACTATTTATATGTCTCCTTCTTTTCATGGTAAAACCCTTTGAGGGAGCCATCAACAATTAGTGCCTATACTTTCTTTTCACTCTCTTCTAAAATCTCTGCAGTCTGGCTCCCAAATCTCATCATTTAATTGAGACTGCTTTCTCCAATTATCCCATAATTGCCAAATCTAATGGCCTTTTCACAGTTCTGTTCCTTGTTAAACTCTCTGCCTCCTTAGACACTGTCAATCACCATCTTCCTGTTTCTCTCTCCTCTAGGATTCCATGACCCTGCTCTCCCCTGATTCTCCTAATACCTGTCTGATTGTTGATCCTTCATCCATTCCCATGGATGGCCCCAAGGTTTGTTTTGTGCTTTCTCTCCTCATGATTTACTCAACTCCCGAGGATTTGACTATCATCTCTATACTGATGATTCTTTGGTCGATTTATCCAACCCTAACTTTCCTTCTAAGCTCGAATCTTTCACACTAGTAATGATGAACTGGATGTCCTATAGACATCTTAGATCCATTATCTCCAAAGCTGTACTTGTCTTTGTCCTTAATTCTCCTCTCTCTAGAACTTCCTTATTAAAGTTGGGCAACACCATCCCTCCAAGTCACTTGGGCCAACAACCTTGTGTTATTCTCTACACTCTTTCTCTTACATACACTCCATATCCAATTTGCTACCAAATTCTGTCCTTTCTACTTTGATAATATCTTCTAGTACATTGGTGCTAAATTCAAATGAAATTATCCCTTTGGGTGCATATTGACTCAGAAAACCACAAACAGCATTATCTATGTTGTATTGTATTTCCCAATTACATTTTAATCTGATTTGCTCACACTAGGAAATTTTCCAGGGAAGTTCTACTCTAGTATCCTCCCCTTCTTTCCAGTGACAGATCTGTCACTTGATCCTTGTCAAGGTCTTTGTCATCTTCTACCCAGATGATTACAATAGCATCTTTCCTCATTATTCTCCCTGCCTTGATCATCTCCTTGTTCTACTCAGCTGTCAAAAATGACCTTTCTAAAGGGCACATCTAACCATGTTACTCCCCTACTCAGTAAAGTTCAATGGCTCCCTATTATCTCCAAGATCAAATGCAAATCCTCTGACTTTTAAAGACCTTCACGAAGTCGATCCTTATACCACCTTCTCCTTCACACACTCTGAGATACAGCACTGTTCATTGGTCTTTACATACAACACTTTGCTCATCATACCTGATGATTTTCTCCCTCCTCTTCTCTGCCCCCAGACTTTCTTCAGGTCTCAGTTCAAATTATATCATTCATCAAAAACCTTTCCAGTACTCCATCTATGCCCCTGCTTTTCCTCATAGATGACCTCCAATTTAGCCTGTAATACACGCTGTATATAAACAGTTACTTCCATTTGCCTTCCCCATTAGAATGTGAGCTCCTTGAGGCCTGACACAATGAGCTCGGTTCTTTCTTTTTTAAGTTCTTATTGTTTAACACATGGGCTATAAGTACTTATGGACATAATAGACCTCGCATAAGTGATTGTTGGGAGTTTGACATTAGATCGCCAAAGAATCATCACTTTGTCATCTAGTATGTATGTAGTTATCTGAGAACCTCACCTTATCATCTGGTACCCACCCAGGAAATGAGCACAAATGGTTTCTAGGAGTCAAATTCTTTGCCAAAGGTCCTTATGCTTACATCCAAATTCTTGTAACTCAATGCTCAAAAGAGTTCCTTAGACCATCCTACAGAGCTCAAGCATCCTTATTTTGTGTAATTTGACCATCTCAGTTACTTTGTTTTCTAGTATCCTATGGAAAAGATAAAGGACAAAGGAAGAACACTGAGGCAGCCACAGTGATACCAGCAGTTTCAATTAATAACTAATAACAAAAAGATGGACAGGAAGCTATAAAGAAAATATCCAAGTGGATAGAGCACCAGCTCTGATCAGGAGTATCTGAGTTCAAACCCTGCCTCAGGCACTTAATCATTACCTAGCTGTGTGACCTTAGGCAAGTCACTTAAGCCCATTGCCTTCCAAAAAAAAAGAACCAGTTTCAAAGATCTTATTCCTTAGGAATTTGTGTTTAGTAGAAAGTTGTTGTCTACATACAAATGGTAATATTTCATATTTAAGCTTATTAAGCACTTTCACATACCACTCTGAAGAGAATAGATTACATGTTGGACAAGATGCACATGCTTTATTTTATAGTTGAAAAAACTGAGACCCAAAGAGAGAAGTGACTTACCCAAGATCACAAAGTCAGAAGCCCAGAATGGGGCTAAGAACCTGGTTGAACAACCTGTCTCTACCTCCTATTTCCTGTGACCTTAGATAAATGATTTCACCTTGTGATACTTCAGGCAACTCTACAATCATCAGGTACAAAGCAGATGGTTTGATAGATGGAAGGGGAAGAGATGGGAAGAAGCACTAATTTAGCACCCACTGTTTTCCAGGAACTATGCTAAATATTTTATTTGATCATCAAAGCAACCCTGGGAAGTAAGCACTGTTATCATCCTTATTTACACAGTTAAAGTAACTGAGGTAGATACCAGTGACTTACCTAAGGTTACACAGTTAGCAAGGGACTTCCTTATAGGGAGTTAATTACATCAATTAAATTAATATCAAGTTTAAATAAGATCAATTCAAGAAATTAAATATCAGGTAGAGATCAGTGTGCACACACAAATATATACAGAGACAACAGATTGAATGTTTTTATGTTATAATTCAGTTCGACAAACATTTACAAAGTACACATAGTGATCAAGGTACTAGAAATGCAAGGAAATCACACAGAAGTGGAGAAAGTTTAACAAATATAGGTGGCCTTCCATATGTACAAAGGAATGAATGTATATGCATGTATATATATACTCTGTCCAAAACTACTCTACTTTCCCCCCTTAATCCTCCTCTCTTAGAAGGATATAAAATGTATATATAAATATATCAGAACATTGCACAAAAAGGCACTTTTGTATTTAAAGAACAAATGAATTCACTATTCACACACATTCACAGACACACAAACATATTCCAACAAATTAAGCTTCATTGCATCTTTTCCACATTAGAGTTTGACTAGCTTCTACAAAAGGATCTAAATCACCAGTGGTTGATGAGGTGTCTTCTTCTTAATTTGATTTTTTAAACATCGTACCTAGGAGATTTCTTTAGTTGCTGGAACTCTTAATATTAAAAAGCTCAGTGAGAAGAAGTCAGTGGTCTCTCTTCCACATAGCTGCAACACCAGACCCCTGAGCAGACAGATCTTTTGCCCATTCATTGTACAGAGCATAGCTTTAGGGAACTGTTTTAAACTGATTTATGTTGGGGACATCCAAAGACAACCTCATCAGATTGGGCAGTGCAGCAGATGGCTGTGGATTTATGCATATTTATGGAGCATCTCCTTAATTGCCTACTTTGTTAGCCATCTTTTGCCCCTCAAAGCTGATGGTTAGTTATTGTAAATATGTTGCTATAACTGGCTTAGGCTCTTCTCTAAGTCTCTTCCCTTGGACAGACCTTGCTCCATAGAATGGTTTTAATTGCTTTAACATTTCATTAGAATGCATCCTGTCCATTCCTCTCATTTCCAGAGGCTCTAATGATCCCTGGGTTGCCTGCTATTGTCTGGTCCCTGCCTCAGGGTGTCTGTCTTCACAGTTACAATTAGAAAATACTTCAACAACATGCTAACATCAATTTATCTGTTCATTTATTTGACCTTGTATATTCAATAGTTGATACATGAGAATATATCAGATAACTTTTGATACCATCTTGTTAGGGATCGCTCTGGGGCAATGATGAGTGATCTGGGCCTCTTACAATGAAATGCTTTGACTTATTCTTATAATACTGAGAACACTTGAAAGGAGACTGCCAGTATTGAAAATTCTATGACTTCAGAGAAAGGAACAAAGGCTAAAAGCAGGAATTCAATAACTTACTTGTAGACGTCTTGATAGTATTTAATTGGCCATCCTCTTTGTTTGGCATAAGCTCAATTACTAGGCTACGAGTTCTACAAGGAAATACATTTCATATTCTCCATATTTATTTTAATGATTTTGAACTTTTTTCCCTCTGAAACTAAGGCCCAGTTTTTAACACCACTATCTTAGTCTTATTATAAGTTTCCAAGTCATAGCATATCACAGTCTCTGAAAAATTGAGGATGAAGGTCAGTCAAAGGTCATGCAAGAGGAATAGGGTGGTCATGATTGAGCTAAAACACCATGCAAAGGACTTATGTGGGAAGAGCATAATAGAAGACATCAGAGAAAGATTTGATCCTAAAAAAAAAAAGATAGGCCAGTCCCATAAGAGTTGGAGATAAACTATGGTTGGTCTCGGTGCTCCACTTGAATCTAGATGATGCCAAAAGATTGTGAGGAAGTCTCCTGGCATAGTGGGCAGATTCTTAGGGAATAAATAATGGATCATTAACATTCTGTGATTTGCACCAGGAATTCCAAAGGTGAAGAACCTATTTGCATTGACTGGTAGTGTCTCAAAAAGGGGTTGGATTAATGCAAATATAACCTTCCTTCTACAAATCTGCTTTCACAGAGCTGACGATCTACAGAAGCAGTTATGTCTTCCGAGAACCAAAAGTCAAAACATTAAATTCAATCACAGCCCAAAGTTGCAAAACAATATTTGAAGTGAGAGATATCTCATTCCCCCTTGGTCTTTGTCAACAATTCTTTAAGGACTAGGATTTTCCAAAATTATACTGCAATTTGTGGGTATGAAGGTAAGCCCCATTTTCTATATTCTTTGAGCACTTTCAGATGGGAGATCAGGGCCATGAACTGAAAACCAGGAAAAAAGTCCATCTCTTTTCTCCCAGTTGTTCAGATTAAATAACTCTTTTAATATGTCCTTCAATGAAAACAGCTTGGGTTTCAAATATTGTGACATTATCCCCACGTGGCCATTCATTCCCAGGATTCAATGGCAGTTGGGTCAAGTAGAAACCAATAGGTGGTTTTAAATCCATTGTATTCAGTCTTCAAGTATTCAAAATAAATCTAAACCCAGTTTATAGGAAGAGCCAAAATTCTCACTCACTTATTTATAATGGAGTCTTCTGATGAGTATCTCCTCCAACCACATTGGCACATAATCCATCTACTTGGTCTGAGATGCCAATTTGAAATAGTGCAGACTCTAGTAAGAGAGTCTGGGTTCAAATCCAAAAACTAATATTTAGTATTTGTTGGATCTTTCAGCAAGTCCAGTCTTACTTTCTTTATTTATAGGGTGTTGGATGAGGACTAGATTTTTTAGATTTCTTCTAATTCTGAATCTCTGTCTTTAGGATTTGGGGATTAGGCAAAGATAAGGGAGAAGATACATTTATTTTTCAGACTGCCACTTATTTTGTTGTCATGACTTTCTGTTAAGCATCTTCCTGAGAGAAGGAGGGAGGACAGCCATGAAGATTGTTTTAATATCCTCCCATCTATACCTAAAGACACTATTACCATGGGAAATTCTAAAAAATGGAGAAATCAGATACATATTCTAGGAAGGGGATACATGGTGGTAATATAGGCTGAATGTTGTCTCAACATATTTCTAATTCATATTCACATAGGTTACCTAATGTGTCAAATTTTCATCCACATGATTAAAAATAATCTCATAGGGGGCAAATAGGTGGTACTACTGTACAGTAGTTGAACACTGGCCCTGGAGTCAGGAGGACCTGAGTTCAAATCCAGCCTCAAACATTTAATAATTACCTAGCTGTGTGACCTTGGGCAAGTCACTTTACCCTACTGCCTTGCAAAAACCAAAAATAAAAGTCTCAGGTATGCTGAACTTTATAATGAAAATTGGTATAAACAGATACACAGGTGGTAAAGAAGGCTCCCCTAGGCAGAGGAATTCTGTTTCCTCATTTGTAAGAAGAAGGAGTGGAATGAGATGATCTCTAAGCCCCTTTCTAGTTCTAAGTCTAGGATCTAATAGGAGACTAAATAGTGGTGGAGGCATCATGATATGAAAGCTAAAGAAATAAATTCAATTTTAGCAAAACCTGCATTCAGGCACTTTTTTTCTGCCACACATTTTGCTAATAACACAAATCTGGACACCTATTCTTTCTCCTCCTCCTCCTTTTCCTTTTCTTCCTCCTATTGTTTTTATTTCTCTTCCAAGCTGCTCTTGTAGGGAAACTGGAAGCTTCCTCACTGAGGTCGGTGTTTTCTGACTGGTCACCCTCTGCCTTGATTGTAGTTCCAGGAAGGGATGTAGATTTCACACATCATTTATAGCTTGATTCTTACAATTTCTTCTTGCCCCCACTCATCTCCTTCAATTTTTCTCTCTTAATCTCCTCCCCAATTATTTTCCAGATCTTTATGTTCTAGCCCCCCCCCATTATTGTATATGTTCTTTGAGGATAAGAACTTCCTTGAATATTATTATTTGTCTCCTCAACTCTTAGCACAGTGTCTGATAATCAGTACTTAATAGAAGATCTATTTATCTGTCATCCATCCATCTATCCATCCATCTATTTATCCAACTATCTATTCATCTCTACATCTATCCATTCACATATCCATTTATCTATCTACCCATTTTTCTATCTGTTTCTTTCTCTTTCTCTTTCCTCGCTATGATGCAGTGCCTAGCATATAGTATGAACTTAATAAATGATGGCACCGTGGATAGAGCCTCGGAATCAGGAGGATGGGGGTTTAGATTCAATCTCTGACAATATCTGACACTTACTGTGTGACCTTGGGCAAGTCACTTAACCCTGATTGTCTCCCATCCAGACATATCCTCAATTGTCTTGAATCATATCTGGCCACTGGACCCAGATGACTCTGGAAGAGAAAGTGAGGTTGTTGACATAGCACAGACCCCCTTACTCAAACCCAATTCATATGCTTGTCATGGCATCATCTCCCTGGTGTCGTGGTCTTCTTCAAAAATGAAGGGCAAGTATTATTAATAAATGTTTATTGAATATTATTAGACTGGGAACCCATTTTTTCCATTATGCCATTTTCTGAGGAAAAAGCCAGACAATACAATAGCAATAGCTAATGCTTCAAATACCCAATAGAGAAAATTGTGTCTCTCAGCTGACAAGAGTTAATCAGTGGTTCCCAAAGAAACTTAGAGTTGTGGAGGGCCAAAGAGACTGTTGTATTCCAACTTGCAGTTTTCAAAGGAAGATCCTGAGGGCCACAGAGGCTAAGCAAATCAATCAATACCACATGGGATTAAATGGCAAGATCACAATTCAAATGCAGTTTATCCAAATCTGAATCCAAAGCACTTTCTTGAGTTCAGATTGGTTTACTGTTCAGCTTGTTAAATTTGACTGTCCTTAAGGGCATGCCCTATTTCCGATGCTGGTCAAATGGGCAGAAACTGCTTAGAGAGAGTTCCATTTGGACTTTCTGCAGGTCAAAGAAGAGATATGGTAGCACTGTTTTCCATTGTGTGATTTGCCCAGACCCCTGGGGACACAAACAAACAAATGGCATTCTATAACTAAGTAAAGATGTTAACATTGACAGCTGTCACTGCAATGTAAAAATACAAGACAGGCCATAAGGTGAGTGGGAAAGTGCCATATTAAAATATTCAGGAGCTGTCCCATGACTCCCTTTCCTAGAGTGTAGTTAGGGGCACCATTTGTCAGGGACAGAAGCCCTCTGCTGGTCATGGTATTTTCTAATGGAATACTATCAAATCAGGTTTCTTTAAGATGACAGTGTATGTGTTTAGAGGGGATATTCAGATTTCTTTTAGGTATCTTCATGGCCTGAAGACAAGTCTTAGACTTTTGGGGGTATTAGCTCTTTTCAGAGGCCAACATGTCTACAAGCATGAACATGGTTTGAAAAGACATTGCCTTGATTAAAGCAGAGCTCTACAATAGAAGCCGGTTCTTTCTCTTGTCTTTCCCCCCTGTCAGTGCCAGTCAGAGGCTTCCCAGAAACCCTGGTTTGCTAGAAGCAGGCTCTTTATTCTGTAAAATGTGCTCATCTACTCAGATTTTGGTTCATTAGCCAGCTAATCATCTGAGAGCAATTAATGAAGAATAATCTTATCCTCCGGGAAAATCTGGTGAAGACAAAGGAAGTCATAGTCAAACCAGCCAGATGAGGATCCTGGGATCCTAAAGGAAGTGAATCTATGGGCCCCCACATAGATGCCCAAGGAATTTCAATTCACCAAGTATTTATGAAAAGCTGATCATGTGCAAGAGAAGCAGAGATAAAAATAAAACTGTCCTGCCCTCAAAGAGCTTACATTCCACTGAGAGATACAATTTGTCTATTGAAAAATAATGCAATATAGATATAGAATATCAAAGGGATTTCACAAAGAAGAGTTTGCTAGTAACTGAAGAGGTTAGGAAAGACCTATTTGTGGGAGGACTACTTCAACAGTGCTTTAATTTTTTTTTAAATTTATGGCAATGGTTAAGTGACTTGCCCAAGGTCACACAGCTAGGCAATTATTAAGTGTCTGAGGCCGGATTTGAACTCAGGCCCTCCTGACTCCAGGGCTAGTGCTCTATCCATGGCATCACCTAGCCACCCCTTCAACAGTGCTTTAAAGACAGAGGTTTTAGGAAGCAAAGATGAAGAGAGAAACACCTGGGCCACCCCCCCCCCCCAAGAGATGGAATGTTTCATGCAAAGAATATCATTCAGGCCATTTTAAGCCTGAGAGATTTCTTGGTCTCCTGCCCAACAGAAACTCTTTCATTAATTCTCTAGTATACATGTCAAAGAGTTATGTGTTTTTGTACACAAAACTCATTTTATTTCAAATAGTGGACATGCTTGGCCTCTAATACTATCTCAATGACTTAGGGCTAATCATATCATTTGTAAAATGGAAGAATTGAACTAGCTCTAAATTATTAGACCCTAATGATTTGAAGATGTGAGCTCAGTCCATGTTAGTGCATTTCTTACAGGGAGCCCTGAGTCAGACAAGTCAATCGAATGGCAGAAATTGAGAAGCAGAGACTCAGGAGGTCAGGTTAGCCTGGAAAGAAAAGAAATAAGATTCAACATTCTAAAAGTCCATGAGAGACACTCTCTGGAAGTGGGTACAGATGCAACAAGTGGATCCTAAAAAGACTATATTCCCAAAGTGTCTTCTTTTGAACAAAGATGGGGCAGAGCACAGCTGCTTCTACTTCTCCCCTCTTCTTTTCCTACCTCATCTATTCCTCTTCTCTCCTCTCAATTATTCAGTTCTTTCAACAATTCAATCATCTCCTGGTCAATTTTTAAATTAGAGATGAGACATTAGTCTGTTTTGGTAACCCATAAGTAACAATTTTGGTGACTGGAGCAAGCTTCGCCAAATAATATTCTCAAATTACCTCCCCCCTCCATAGGGCATTGTCTCAGAGCAGTATAAACAGAGAAACAGACTTCAAGATACTGCCCCATGGAGGAAGACAGGAAGAAAGTGGAAGGAAGGAAGGGAGGGAGGAAGGAAAAGGGAGAGAGGAAGGAAGGAAGGAAGGAAGGAAGGAAGAAAAGAAGGGGATATTTCTGTAGTACTTCAAAATTTGCAAAGTGCTTTACTAATATCATCTCATTTTGTCTTCACAAGAACCCTAGGGGTTATTATTTTGGTATTATTAACCCATTTTTAGTTGAGGGAACTGAGGTAAGCAGAGTGAAGTGGCTTACCCAGCATCGCACAATTATCAAGTATATGAGGTTGGATTTGAGTTCAGGTCTTCCTTACTCTGGGGCCAGGACTCTATCTATTGTGCAACCTAGCTACTTCCCAAGCCCTGTCATGAAGCCATTGCAGTGAAGAGAAGGAAAGCCGTGGAGCTGGGCCAAGAAAGTGGGTCATAGTACATCTCTAGATTTTTGTTAGCTAGACTCCAAACTCATTTGTTTCTTCTACTGTAGAGTACCATCAAGCACCCTCTAACTGTCAAAGCCCTGGAGGCAGAGTCGGAGTCACTACCCCCTCATTCAACCAAGTATGTCTGGTTCAACAAACATTTATTAGGCTCTTATATGATTCAGACACTTCTAGGCAAGGCCATGACCTCCCTGCTCCCATTCTTCCCTTCCCTCTCTCATGAATAGTGACAACCTTGGAAGCCTAAGTGGTTTCATAGGACTTTGTTGTATCAATCATCAATCCATTAACTCCACCATCAAGCAAACATGAAGCACCTTCTGGTGCTCTCCTAGTGGGTGCTTATTGTGTGTTTCTTAGTTGATTAACTCCTAGAGATCCAGGTACAAAGAATTAAAGAGTCATTATCTTCCTGGAGAACAGCAAGAGGGAGATTAGAATGCTGGATCTTATTAATTTTTTTCTTTCCAACTAACCTGACCTCCCTGAGTCTCCCCTTCTCAGTTTTTGTGCAGGAATGCTCCATCATCCATCTTTTCTTCATTTTTGCCTTTTGAATGACTTGGATCTGACTCTGACTCCTTCTACCCCCTTATAAAATATATTGACATTTAAATGAGCTTCTATCTGCAAAAGCCTCAGAAACCTCTAAAGATCAGCAAGACAGAAGTGAAGAGGCGTTCTTAGGATGATCGTGGGAGGTTGTTTTTAGTTCCCAAAGCTCCTTCTACCTGTATAGCTCATCTAGCTGGTGTGTGGTCCTTTGTGGTGTGATTCATCAATGTTATCTTCAGTGAAGCCTCAGGAAACCAAATGATAAACCTATTAGTCAATTATGAGACTTTAAAGGTGAATTTGCTATTTTCCCCCTATGCCTTTATACAACTTATTACTGCTAATTGTTAGTCTGGTGACTAAGTTGGATAATGGAGTTATTAACAAAAGAAACTTCTTTATATCACCTTTTACGTAATGTTTTCAGTCACAACTTACCATTTATTATTCCAATTAAACCTTCTCTAACTAGACAGATGCCGTGAGACAAAGTGAAGAATTTAAGACTTTTGGTCTTGGCATTATCAGATGTAATTGACATGAAGAAGATTGGGTCAGGCAAGACAGTAATTTTATTTTTTGCAAGGCAATGGGGTTAAGTGACTTGTCCAAGGCCACACAGCTAGGTCATTATTAAGTGTTTGAGTCTGGATTTGAACTCAGGTCCTCCTGACTCCAGGGCCGGTGCTTGATCTTCTGAACCACCTAGTTGACCAAGTTAGTCATTCCAATCCCTTAACTCCACGGATGGCAGAACAATTTAAGGATCGTTTGGGAATATCTGAGTTGAAATCTTGCCTCTGACATATATTCTGTGGTCAAATAACATCTCTGCCGTGAGATAACTGTTCTGTCAAAATATTCACTCTGTGGACAAGTAATCCTATGGTCACTTAACTATGAAGTTCCCTTCTTGGCAACTATTTAAGACTTAAATTGGAGATGAGTCCCTTCTGCTTTGGTGAAAAGGAGAGTCAATCTGAGAGCAGTCAACAATATCTACTTAAGCCCTCACTACCTGCCAGGAACTCCCAGGAATCCAGGGAAGAGCAAACTTGATAAAATAGAAGATAATCTCCAAGGTATGACATTGGCAGTGGGAAGGAATAGGAAAGACTTCTTTCTAAGCATGAGATTGGAACCAAGACTAAGAGAAGCATTAAAGCCAGAAGGTAGAGATGAGAAGAGACAATATTCAAGGAAGGAGGGTCAGCCAGTGAAAAAGGAGTGGGCTAAGAGATAGAAGGTTATGAAGGAAGAAGAGGACAAAGGCCGATGACTTTGGATCTAATGGTGGATGGAGGAGGAAAAGGTGGACAAAGATGGTGGGAGAGTGGATATGGGGTCAGGATGCATTTGGTCCTGGAAAAGACTGGGAGGCACCATAGTGTTCTGAATGTATGTGTACATGAAAAAGAGAGACAGAGGGAGGAAGGAAACAAGTGAGGAAGAAGGCATTCTTCAAATTGTTGTGTATTTTGCAAGTGAGTTCTTAAAGATCATTTGGTAAGGAATGACCATTATTGAAGAAATTCTCAAGTGGGGTGGGGTAAAGAGCCCAGATTGTAAACTCCTTGAGGGCAGGGGCTGTCTTTTATCCCTTTTTTGTATACCTTGGATCTGATACTTGGTAGGCACTCAACTGAGGGTAATTGATGGATACTAATGGATCCTATTATCTGGCTTCTTCATCCTGGACTCATGTAGGTGATTCTTTGAATCTACATTTCTACTTATCACTTTTAAATATCTAGCTTAGAGATCTGACTCACAGTTATGACCTATGGAGATCTTTCAATATCCAGACTCTCAGCCAACATGGGAGCTCTCTGGCTCCACTTTGTGTCATTCACAAGTTTGATTCATCCCACCAGCCATCAGGAAACATCTAGTAAAGACAAAAATCTGCTAATGTCAATTTTCCCAAGGTTTTCAGGATCCACAAGTCACCCATTTCTCTACTACTAAATGATGCACAGGTCCAGTCCCTTTAATTAATTAATTTGGAATCTCACAGCATAAGTTTTCAGATAGCAAGATTCAATTGTATGTTCACTATTGCAAAGAATGAATCTTATTTTTTCCACAAGGTAATGCACTCTAGCAAAAGTAATTAACATGGTCAGAAAGAGGCCTGGAATGGAGAGAAAAATCTTTAAATTTCAGATTATCAGAGTATATGGAAAAACTACAGATGATGCCTCAATAGCCTCACATTCCACTTTTGGACAGTCTTTTTTTTTTTTTTTTGCTAGGCAATGGGGTTAAGTGGCTTGCCCAAGGCCACACAGCTAAGTAATTACTAAGTGTCTGAGGCCTGATTTGAACTCAGGTCCTCCTGACTCCAGGGCCAGTGCTCTGTCCACTGCACCACCTAGCCGCCTTCTTGGACAGTCTTAATCTTTGCTATTCCTTACATCCATCCTCAACCTGTCTCTCTGGAAAAGCAGATAAAAGAAATGGGATAACCCATTTCTTGTGGAAAAAGATCTCAGAGTTGCAGTGGTCTGTAGTAACGATTATCATAATAATAAGGATGATGATGACAAATTGTCTTACTGTTATGGAAGCCATAGTGAAAGCACAATGGCTATTTCTTGGGGTCAGAAGTACAAGAACCAAATGACTAATAAAAACAGAGGACAGATAATGTCTTATTCTGTGGCCTATATTGAATTAGAAAGCCAACAAAATGAAATAGGCTTAGAAATGAAATTGCAAAGTGACTAAAAAGTTCACAGGATATTTTGTCACTGTTTTAGCTGTAAAAGAAAGTCTCTTCTGAGGACTGGAAAAAATATTTCCTTCCTTTCATCCATCCTTGTGAATTTGTCACCCATTTTATGCCATCTGCTTATCATAATAGATAGTAAGTTGGACTTTGGGTCGGGAAGGCTTGGAGAAAAATCCTGCTGACATTTTCTGGCTATGTGATCACAAGTGATTCACTCAATTTCTGTGAGCCTTAGTTTCCACATCTGTAAAAAGGGGATTGGATGAGCATCCATCTCACAATGTCATTTTGAGGCTACAATGAGTGAAACTATATAATATTTTATTTAAAAGTAAACTTTTGAAGTGAGCTATTATAAAAAGTTAAATTGAATTAAATGGTATTATGCTTTTGGGGAAATAGTATGGTTGAAATGACTGAATTTCAAAAAGTCAATGAGAAAGGGATATTTGGACTGTAATTGACTGGGCTTGGAATTGGATTCATGAACTCCTCAGATGAGAGAGAATAGCAATCACCCACTCATAGTATGACAACATCCTAATCTGCCTGCATCAAAAAAATGGTTAGATGGATGGATTGGATATATATATAGAGAGAGAGACAGAGAGAAAAAGAGGAGGAGGGAGATTAGAGAGCTAGATGATAGATAGATAGATAGATAGACAGACAGACAGATAGATAGAGAAAGATAGGCAGCTAGACAGCTAGAAACACACAGATACATACATACATACATACATAGTAAGGAGAGAGTGTCCTCATCTGGTAGTTATCTAGGTCAATGAAATCACTGATTCATTCCCTATCCGCATTCTCTACTTTTAGTACTAATGCAATATAGTAACATAACACATGGTTATAGTATAAAGATAACGTGGAGAACTCTGACTTGGAAACCACTGGCAAAGAGATTAGGACCAAACAAAGATCTTCAGTGAAGACAGCAGGTCACACTATTCTACCATTTCCCTCAGGTTAAATTCCTGCCAAGGGATGCCTCAATTGACAAAGATGTCCAAGAGTGTGTGAGAAGGTTCAGCATAGGCTTTGAGTATTTGCTACTCACAAAGCAGTCGGCTCCTGAAAAGTCAGGAGAGAAAGGACAAAAACATTAGATTTCTCAGGGGACCCAAGTTTGAATTCTAGCTCTGTCACTAATGACTTTTGAGTCCTTGGGCAAGTCAACTTGCTTCCTCATCTATTAGGTGAGTAAGTTTGTCCAAATACCCTTTAAGATCCCTTTTTTTAAAAATTTATTTATTTTTTAATTTTACAATTTTCCCCCTAATCTTGCTTCCCTCCCCCACCCCCACACTTAGTTTTGACATTGTTTCCATGGTATACATTGATCCAAATTGAATGTGATGAGAGAGAAATCATATCCTTAAGGAAGAAACATAAAGTATAAGAGATAGCAAAATTACATAATAAGATAACTTTTTTTAAATTAGAGGTAATAATACTCTTTGGTCTTTGTTCACATTCCACAATTCTTTCTCTGGATGCAAATGGTATTCTCCATCACAGATACTCTAACATTGTTCCTGATTGTGCACTATGAAATGAGCAAGTCCATGAAGATTGGTTAGGATCCTTTTTGTCTCTCAATCTATGGAAAAGATTCTTGGCTATGCCAATTTGAGGGATATCTATCTGCCTGTAAATCATGGATCTGCTACTGTTGACATAACCAACCTCTGGACACATGTCACCAACATTCTCTGGAATATATCCCATGCAAAACAGTAACAGTTATGTTTATATATCACTTTAAGATTTGCAGAGCAATTTATCTCATTGAATCCTTGTTAATAATCCTATAATATGGGGGCAGCTAGATGGCACAGTGGATAGAGCACTGACCCAGGAGTCAGGAGGACCTGAGTTCAAATCCGAACTCAGACACTTAATAATTACTTAGCTGTGTGGCCTTGGGCAAGCCACCTAACCCCATTGCCTTGTAAAAACCTTAAAAAAATTTAAAAAATTAATCCTATAATAATCCTATGAAATAGTTGCTCTCGTTATTCCCATTTTAATAAATGAGGAAACTGAAGATTGAAGAGGTTAAGTGATTTGTCCCGGGCCACTCCAGTGCTGAGGAAGGAATTGAATGCTACCCATTCTGATCCCAAATACAGTCACTGAATCACCAAGCTACCTCAGATGTGAATGGCTTTTTGCATGACCAATTAAGCTGGGTAGAAGAAATGTACTCAACTGCCAAGAAGGGAATGATGCCAATGGGCAACTTCAAAGGTTCTCAACCAACTTCAAAGTAAAGGAACATCTCTATTTTGCTCCTCACGACAGGTAGATGGTGCAGGAGACAGAGTGCCAGACCGGAAGGGAGAAATACTCAAGTCCAAATCTGGGCTCAGATATTTTCTAGCTGTGTGATCCTGGGCATGGAACTTAACTCTGCCTCAGTTTCCTCAACTGCAATATAAGCTGGAGAAGGGAATGGCAAATCATTCTAGCATCTTTATCAAGAAGGCCAAATGGGATCCTGAAGAGTTGGAATTGCCTGAATGGTAACAAAAATTTATCCTTCAATTTTCTTTGGTGCTAAAGCCTAATTTTTAAAAAATTACATCCATATAATAAACTATTCATTGAGATGTAGATGATGTAATATCACTGTCCTTAAAGTCATAGCCAGAATCGTTCCCTGTGGCATGGCTCATTTGTATCAGTGTGTCTAATACACACTAATAATGATCTGCATTAATAATGCAATAAATCTACACACATTTCTAGGGAAAGCTTTGTTTTAAAATGGAATATAAATTAATAAAAATGAGCATTCTGCTTTGATAAAAGAGGCAACAGTAGCACTAACCAAAATCATCATTAAAACAAATGAAACCCAAGACTAAACAAAAGAGGGAATAATGCTGATAGAATGAATAATCCATCTAAAGAAGAAGGAAAATCTAAACAGGCATGACTCTGACAGGACATACTCATTCTCCATCTAACAAAGTTAATCAGTGTTGTTATATAATGTGCTATATGGCTAGAAACCATGATCAGTGGTACACTCAGAAGAATTCAAAATGAATGGCACCCGAGGACAGCTATGATCATGAGTGATCTGTGGCCTATTAACAACTAGAAAGGAGGGGCAGCTAGGTGGTGCAGTGGATAGCGCACTGGCCCTGGAGTCAGGAGTATCTGAGTTTAAATCCAGCCTCAGACACTTAATAATGACCTAGCTGTGTGGCCTTGGGCAAGCCACTTAACCCCATTTACCTTGCAAAAACCTAAAAAAAAGAAACTAAAAAAACTAGAAAGGAGAACCCAAGTAAAGGTTGCCACCAAAAAAATATGTATGACTTTTGTTTTTTTCTTAAATAGATGGATTGGTCATTTGGCCAGAGTGAAAGAAAATCAGTGGATGACCGATTTCTTTGAGATGTCAGGACTCAGGAAAGATGCCAGGCACTTCAGGTAAGCCCTTCCTGGTGAACCTATGGAAGTCAGGAACAAAAGTCACAAATAATGACCCTGGATTCCTTAGACAAGAGTCCCATATAATGGGAAGTCATAGACAAGTCACATACAATAAGCAACCATAGATAAGAGTTGCATACCATAGGCAGTCCTGAACTGGTTGTGTTCTCCATTTTTGGAGGAAAGGACCGATACCCAGCAGGTCATGGAGCTGGAGTATTATATCTTTGAGTTTAATTCAAGTACATTATCTTATTGTGAATGATCTGATTATATCAGATTATTGTGTATCTTGTGATTACATCATTCCTTTTCTAGGAACTAAAAATTATTTATATAGGGGCTGATACAACAGCTTTGGGTACATTCCCAACATATAGGCTAGAGATAGTTGAACCCAGTAACCACCTGTGAGCTGGTAGACTGGCTGTTTGGCTTTATGTGGGAAGCCTCAAGTTCATGAAGAATAAATCTGTTTTGGCTCTATTATCACAGTGAGGCAACCAAGGTATAGCAAGATAGTGTCGAGTAGTGGAATGGATTCTGGACCAAGAGAAAGGTGATAGAATTCCGACACCAGCTCTAAACCATACTAATTGTGGACCCTTGAGCAAACTTCATTTCCTTAGCAGTTAAATGGTAATGGTAATGTTAATACAAAACCATCATAAGACAACTCCATAGACCTACATGGGTAGGTCTAGTGTAGAAAGTTTTTTGCAAAGCTTGTACAGCTCCTCAGAAAATGTGAGTTACTCATTATTTACCACTCTACTTTGTGCATTTGTGTAATTCTCATTTGCTACCCACTTGCTGTCATTCAGGGGGCACTGAAACAGAGAAAATGGCAAGTCTTTCCTTTCCAGCTCTATTGACTGACAGATTTTATAATTTCTTAAATTCTTTAGCACACCATTGTCAGCCAACAGTCTTAGTTACTTCGCTTAAGCAGCTTTATGAAAGATGTCTATTGGTACAGGACATCATCTGCATTAAGGATTCACAGAGGGAAAAAAGAAAAATATTTGGCCTTGAGGTTTTAAGTAATATTAGTAATGTATCTTAGGGTAGATGAAAATTATATACTTTTGTGGTTTCTAGAAGCACTTTCGCACATTACTAGCTGGTTCTCCTGGGGAAAAGAGTGCCACACTCTTTATAATTCGTTCTAATTAATGATAAAAATAAATGTGCCTTCCCCAAGTCTTTGATAAACTTTGAAAATGAAATTGCTAATAATAATAGCTAGCATTCATGAAACAGTATTCCATTAAAAAAGTGATTCAACTCTATTGCCCTGTTTGTGAAACATTATGGATTTTATGAGCTCTATTCTACAGATAAGGAAACTGAGGTTCAAAGGAAACTGAGATTGTCACTAATGGCACTAGGACTAACAAAGCTGTACTGTGTGTGTGTGTGTGTGTGTGTGTGTGTGTGTGTGTGTAACTATAAAAGAGCTTGGGTCTCAGGGTGGCTCCATAATTAGAAAATTATTCAGCTCCTAAGAAGAATCTGGAATTGGGCAAACAAGGGAGCATTTCATTCAGGATCCAGTAAGACCTTTGGATCTTATCTTGGACATAATGTAGAAGTGTCTTACATTCAAGAAACAGTAATTTGAGCAATATTTCAAAATGCATCAGTTGGATAACCAAACAGGTCAGAGATGGTGGTTGAGATCAATTAAAGAAGAAAAGAAATTTGTGGAGTTAGTAAAACAAAGATGTGTGCTTGTTGCTAAGGATCAGGAGAAGTCTGCCAGGCATGGGGAAGGAGTGCCTATGAGGGTGGGGGGGAAGGGGAGAATGAAACATGATTTCTAGAAACCTTTTTATATCCTCTGTCAAAGCCCTAGCTGCTCTTTGTTAGTTGGAGTTCTGATGATTTGTCCAGTTTCCAGTTAGGATTTGAACTCATCTTTGAATATGATGATGATGATGATGATGATGATAACTTCCTAAAGCATTATAAAATGGTTTAAAGTCTGCAAAGTATTTTGTTATCTCATTTGATCATCACAACAGCCCTATGAGATAGGTGATATTATTTCTTTATAACAGATGAGGAAACTGAGACTGAGAAGTTAAGTGACTTGTCCAGGGTCACATAGCAAATTTTTGAGGCAAGATTGGATGGAATGCATGTCAAGTCCAGTGTTCTATCCAACTATGTTATTTAGTATTTGCGTGAAGTAAAGTTTGTATTCATTTAAATTATTGTTTTGGTTGGGGATTTTTGTCTAGAACTGCCGTGTCTTAACGTAAGATATTCAGAGTGAGAAAGCCACTTTTCCCAATACAGATCTGCAACTATTCTGGCAGTGAGTTGAATGGGCCACAGAGAGGTCAGTCCCATGTGTCAAAAGCAGGACTTGAACCCAGTACTTCCTGATTTTGAAACTGACTATAGCCAGTATGCCATGCTACCTCTCATATATGGGACATGATCAGTTTAAATTAAGAGATCATTTCAGAGTGGTTTTTAATGCAATTATTTCCAAAGCAGAGCAACACTTGTGTTTTATCTTTCCTTTAAACACCTTTACAAATATTAATAGTTTTGCTGCTCAGAGGAGCTATTAAAATTCATAGACTGGAGCTCTTGCCATTGTCAGAGAGAAAATAAATTCCAAAGGCAGGATTTGAATTCAAACCTGAATCCAGTACCTAGAAAACTTCTAGCCTGCTTAGGCCACCAGGCTTTGCTTTGTGAAGACTTAGTAGATGATAATTAACTAACACGTGGGCACATATTCAGACATATTCAGGAAAACCTGAATGAATCAAAGGGCATGAAAGCAGTGTAGGGGGACCAGGAGGAAGAGCAAATATTTGACCTGGAGGAGACACGGGTAGGTCTTGATAGTAAGGAAAAAACATGATATCTATGAGAAACAGGAAAAATTGAAGAATATCATGGACTGACAGATTTGGGAATGAGGTAAGGAAAAATCCAATAATTAGACCTATCCAAAAATAGAATGGGCTGTCTTAGAGGTCCTCCTCAGGAATTTTCAAGCAAATGTTGGAACATTATGTTGGTAAAGGATTCTAGGTAGACCAGAAGGCATCTGAGGTACCATTCTCTGTATCTGCAGCCCCCATGCTTAGTGTCTGGTGTTCAGTTGTATTTATCTCTTTGTGATCCCTTTTTCCAGTGGGAACCAGACCCCACTATGTCTCAAAGTATGTCTGGCCCATAGATGGTCCTTAATAAGGGTTCTTAATTAATTCCTATTCTTGGAAGTTGATATTCTATGTGGTTGTTTTAGACTATGATTAAGAACCATCTTTAAAATCAAGCCATCAAAAACACTTATTAAGTCCATATTAATCATCAGGTACTCCTACCCATCTCTTTCCCTGAGTTGAGTCCCAGTACATGATATTACTTAAAATATGGCCCATCGAAGGACAAAAAAGAGAAGAGTCTAGCATTGGGTCCCAATTAATTTCAGAACCACAGACAGCTCCAGTAGATTAAAGAAATTTGGGGGCTCTAATCCCAATAAGACAATTTCACTTTCAGTTCTCAGATTTTCCTCTTCTTGTTACCTTGGGAGAATGCACCAAACATATCCCATACCATCTGCAAAAGGAGTCCTAAAATCATTCTTTTCCCTTCATTCCATTACAATAAAGTGAAAAAAAGAAAATAAGTCACTGATGGGATTCCAGAACTGGCTCCACCATCCAACTAGCCATGTGTCTTTGGGCACACTGTTTCTCTGTTTTGGTTCTGAATCACGATGGCTGTAAATACAATGAGTTGCAATTCCCTTCCAGCTTTAAATATATGACCCCTTCCTTTTCCATTCCCAATTCAAGTCACAGGTTCTTCTAGCCTGTCTTGTTGTTTAGGAAGCAAATTTTTGCTTCTCTTATGACCTTGTCTTTTATTTTCTTTAAGTTCCAAGAGCACCTATCATGGATTTTATATCATGACATTAGAGATATTTTAAAATACATCTACTCAATAAAATCTTAGATTTCTCACTCTGAGGTTTGCAAAGCACATTTTTCAAAAATCACTTGTGTTTTAGGTGGTCCAAACACTGCTAAGCTCATTTTTATCAATGAGGAAACTGAGACTTTGAAAATGATAGCCATGGTTACACAGCTAGAAAATATCTAAAACAATGACATGATTTAGACACAGATATCCTGACTGCACATTCATTTCTGTTTCCACTTCATCAAAGTGAAGCATAAAATATAATCTTCATTTTCAATGTCCAGAAAGAATTACAAAATCTCAGCACTGGAGAACTTTGCCTTTTTTTTTGTTTTGTTTTGTTTTTGCAAAGGGGTTGTGACTTGCTGAAGGTCACATAGCTAGGCAATTTTTAAGTGTCTGAGGTCAGATTTGAACTCAGGGGCTCCTGACTCCAGGGCTGGTGCTCTATCTACTGTGCCACCTAGCTGCCCCATCACTGGAGAACGTTGAACCAGCTCACCAGACTTGAACAAAAAATTCTGATACATCACCAGCAGAAAGTGGTCATCCAAAATAGACCTCAAGATTTCCATTAAAGAGGAAACCACTACCCTCCATAGAAATCCCATTTCCCTTTGGGGTGGGTCTAATTTTTAGAAAACTTATACTTGCAATAAGTTTAAGTTTCACTTACTGCTACTATTCCTGCCATCTGGGGTCAGGCAGAAAAGATGATGCATATTCTTTCTGACAACATTCCAACTTCTTGAGGATAGTTATTCTATCCCACCTGATTTGTACATTTTTAGATTTTTCAAACCATCCTCATTTGTCACGAACTCCAAGCCATTAATCATCCTGGTTGCTCCTCTAACTTATCAATGTCCTTCCTAAAATGAGGCACCCCGAATTGAACATAATATTCCAATCATCTTCCTAGAACTGGGCACTAAGGCCTCCCTAAATAAAATCTGACTAAAGCTTTTATGGCTTACTGTATCACACTGTTAGCTCACATTCAATTTGCACTCCACTAAAACCCTCTCTTCAAGGTCTCTTTAAATGTAAGGATTCAGATACATTTCCCTGAATCATGTAGAATTGTGTACAGTGTATAAGGACCTGAATCTCAGGACTAAAATGGCCTACATTATAAAGTCCTTGAGGGAAGAGGTTGTGTATCTTTCCATCTTCCCATCTACTAGCCTAGACCTTATACCTAGTCAGTAATTATTTAAGGTTTTTTGAAGCAATCAATCAATGGCAATGGTTGTTCCCTCTTCCCTTCCAAAGATTTGCCTTCTGCCAATCCTGTGTGGGGGTAAACTGGCAGAATAAAATAGCTCCAAGGTAGGAAAATAGCAGTATAAGGAGGAAGTATTCTTCTTTGTTAGTACTCTAGGGAGCAACCTTGACTCTACCACCATATTTCTGATTATGAGTTTATGTGAATAATTGTCATTACTTTAGAGAATTTCAAAAATGGAAATTCACTGGGAATCTTCAAAGGCAAAATACCCTGAAGTTTTAAGAATTTCAAAAGAGAAGGGGAGAAGAGATGAACAAGTCTATGAGTAAATCATTATTTATCACAAAGAAAAGGAAGAGCCAGAGTTATCTCAGCCCTAAAAGGGCCTTAAAAGGTCATCCAATTCATTCCCTTAGCTCCTAGTAATTCACTGCTTAACCCACACAAGAACATAAGAAGTTCAATAGCAATAGACTGGGGTATCTTGGAACAGCCTCAGAAGTCATAATAATCATTTTGAAAGCTTTGGAAGAGCAAAGGAATGCATGGGGTGGGGCTGTATTGCAAAGATGGTTCTATTTTCAACTTTGACAGAAGGATAGGATTGGGGGGGGGGGATCCATAATTGAAAGGGTACAAAGACCTATTCTGAGATACATTATTATTTATCTACTATCTATTCATCACCTATCTATCTCCTTATCTGTCATTTAGGGGGTCTATCACTTAGTTATCTATCTCTATAGCAACAATCACCATAGTGCCAGAGTATTTTGACATTCTGGAACCAAGTTACTGGGAGTTCACAGGATTGGATAGGGCCATTTTGGCCACCAAACAAAGAATGGAACCTGCAAACCTTCCTGAGCAAGCTTGGTTCTTTAGGGCAAGGCTTTCTAAAGTCCGGTGCATTGCTGTCCCAGAATGTGAAAGCCATTTGGATGGGTGATGCTTTCACTCATGTTAGGAAAGGGAACAGGTATAGATTGCCTTTTAAGGCCTTCCCTTCCCTAATTTTCTCTGACTCCCCCCCACCCAAAAAAAAACCTCCTTTTGAATATGCATGTCTTCCTCCCACTATGCCTTCTGGCAAATTTCCAGGGATTTTATCAAATGCTCCTAGGGAGTGAATTACTCATTTTAGGTTATTTAAATGAGATAGATGCATAATACCACTTCACATTCAAATTTCATGAAATCCTGTCTATGAACCCTTTCATCTGCATTCATCTCTACGCCCTTAAACCCTGGCTTGCTCTTTGCCTGGCTCCACCTTGGAAGGTGCTAAATGGAAGCAGAGTTCATTAATTGGATTCTAAACAAAGAAGCCCACCGAGCTCAAATGAAACAAGATTAAAACTAAGTAAACATGTTTTTCATAAGCAACATGCATGATGAGTTACAGGAGCATTCGATGAGGCAGGATCTTTCCAGAAGAAATCTGTCCATATTCAATAGGGTTTTGTTACCATTCTTTAACATGTCCAAATACTTTCATCTAATACTTTGAAAAAGCAAGTTGTGAGTCTAATAACACTGGGATGAGCCAACTTTAAACCTGAGAGGGGTGGAGGGGAAAGGGGAAGAGGGAGAGAGAGAAGGGGGGGGCAGTAGGGAGAGCCAAAGACAAAAAGAAAATGAGCATTCCTTCTGATATTTAGTTTACCTGATTAAGGAAAAAAAGGGCATCTGGAAAGGGATGATGAAAAATGAGAGAGAGAGAGAGAGAGAGAGAGAGAGAAGAAGAAGAAGAAGAAGAAGAAGAAGAAGAAGAAGGAGGAGGAGGAGGAGGAGGAGGAGGAGAATAAGGGAAGAGAAAGAATAATTATCCATAAGAAAGATCAGTGAATTTCTCTTCTCTCACTCTACCTTTGTTTTGTTGTTTCAGTTGTCTGACTCTTTATGACTCTGTTTGGAGTTTTCTTGGCAAAGATAATGGCTTGCCATTTTCTTCTCCAGCTCATTTGACAGATGAGAAAACTAAGGCAAACAGGATTAAATGACTTACCAAGGGCCACACAACTAGCAAGCATGAGACCAAATTTGAATTCAGAAGGAGTAGTCTTCCTGATTTCAAGCCCAGGCTGATTTTAAAAAAAATGAATCCATGTGATTTTTGCTATAAAACTCCTGGTATATGGAGGGTTAATAAAGAATAGGGGAAAAGGCATTGAGGAAAGACTAAAATAACTGCATCTCTCCCTTTCTATTCCTGAGGATAGTCATAGAGTCAAATTACATCCCTTTTCTTTACAGGGAACTGAATTGGGTTTATTATTTTATAGCCATTATCAAATAGGAAAGACTTCTCCCCGAGTTTCATAAATTTGGGCAATTCACTAGACATATACTTATTAATAAGAACTAATATGAATAAAATGTATATCTTCAAACTCTTACATCATATGCTCAAGTGACTCAAAATCAAATGATTTCAAGGAACCAAGTTATGGCTTTTAAATTTTGCTGAAGGAAAGTGACAGGTACTTTGGGCCATGGGGAGCAGGGCAGGAAGGGACCAGAGAGGTGCCCACTTGGAATATGATCAACACAGGGGAAAAAGTCATTTTCTCATCTCTTCCTATTTTTACTAAGCTCGGATATTTCTATGGGTCTGAAAGTGGTCAGAACCCCTTCTAAATTTTTCCACCAGGTGGCAAAGCTCCAACTGCCCCACAGTTACCAGAGTTCAATTGGTAGCTCAGTCCTTTACTCAATGAACACTGAAATAATAGAGTTATTTGCTCTCTATAGGTAGTCTCCATGGGAGGTTCTCTTTATTTTACTGTCTTCCTTTTCTTTTCTTTTTTGTCTATTTTTTTAGGTTTTTGCAAGGCAATGGGGTTAAGTGGCCTGCCCAAGGCCACACAACTAGGTAATTATTAAGTGTGTAGACTCGGATTTGAACTCAGGTACTCCTGACTCCAGGGCCAGTGAGTGCTCTATTCACTGCATCACCTAGCTGCCTCTCTTCCTTTTTCCTTGCTACTCTTCCAATCCATTTTATTTTTCCTTTTTTCCCCTTTTTTATGCCTCAGACTATCGAGTATTATTCATAGGCATTTTCTAGCTTGGTTGCTTGGTATAGGGAGGCTAAAATATGGTGATTTCCATTTCACTGCATACATATAAAATGTCAGATGTCACTGAGATCTCTCTGAGATTTTAAATGTTCTTCAAAGAGAAGAAAAGACTGGTTTTTCTACTGACGGTTTAGATTGGATGGAGCAAAGTAGGGGGAAAAACTAACATGAAAATAAGGCCCCATGTAAACAGGAGATTATTATTACTTAGATTCCTATAAAGTGCCCATCATATAGATCTCCGAGGACAATTGGAAGCTCATTTTCACATAATTATGTGAAGAACATGTATTTTATATGCGATGGTGAAATTAAATACAAAATAGGATATTTTGAAAGAGCTGTAATGTTTTAAATGAAGAAATGAAAGTGTCTTGAGGCATTTGGAAGATAGAAAATTTAGGCACCACGTTTGTAAAAGGCTACATTAATTCCAAGGAAAATACAGGATAAAAATGAAATACCTAAAGAAGAAAATGAAAGATCTGCGATAAAAATCAACCTATATGATTCAAGTGATTAAGTCTGACTGCTTAACAATGGGAATTTTTATAACAGGAGGTTAGATTCCTGATAGCATTTCAGTAGCAGGGTATTTTTGTCACTCCATGGAGAATGTCTCAATCCACCATGTAGTTGTTCCATCCCTTTTAGGAAGTAGTTCCTTTGCAGAATTTTGTGGAATCATACAACTGAATCATTTAGCCAAATTTTATTTTTATAGCTGACATGTTGTCTTAGATGCCTAAGATACTGGATGGAATGCATCATATTCATCTATCTGGTGCCAAAGTTGATTATGAAGTTATAGGCAAAAATGTAAAAAAAAAAGGATATGCTGGTCTTTTAGAAAACATAATTTCTTCAGAAGTTTTCTCAGATGAAATGTGGTACACAACTCTAGAGTGTTGGGACTCAGTCCATTGTTCTAAAATCAGTAAGCCTTTGGTATCCTGACCCCCTCCTTAATCATAGCTATTTAGGTCTGTACCAAAGAATGGAAGTCATATCTTCTAATTTCTCTTATGCTGATTTGAGAGAATTTCAGATGTGGATGGAACCTCAATATTCATCTGGTATAAGTTGTATAGGAACAAGGAGCCTCTCCAAAAAGTTTCAACCAACCTCAAGTGACAAGGAATACATCGTCTCTCTCGATAGTAGTTCATTGTTGTATCTTAAACAGAAAGGTGCCTTTCTGTCACTTCAACCCATTCCTCTCTTTCTGACCCTACTCCCCCCATCCCCAGATAATCAGACTCATGGTTGCACAAAAGAGGGCATAAAAGCAGCATGGTGTGGTCAGGAGAGGACCTGATTTTAAATCTCAACTCTGCTTTCATACCACATCTATCATTTTAGTTAAGTCACATACTCTTTGTGGAATTCATTTCCTCATCTTTAAAATGAAGTTGTTAGACTAGATTAGAGGCAGGCATCAAATTCACAGAAGCTGGCTACAAAACTGGCAGTTTTGTGGCTGAGACTGAAATATAATCGGGAAATTTTTAGTAAACTCAATAAGGTACAACATAGATAATGTTGGCTTGTGGTTTTCTCACTCAATATGCAGCCTGCTAGGATCTATTTCTATTTGTCTTTGTTGTCTGAACTAGAAGACTCTGAACCTTCCCAGCTCTTAATGTATAATTTTAAAGAACTCAGAAATCCTCTTTTTCATGATATGGGAATTACAAATATTAATATGTATTTCTTTACCCAGGAGGAGACCAAGGCTCATAGCCTGATGATTTTCTAGAAGACTATTCGTGATTTACAGGTGTTCCACTTCTCATAATGAAGCAACAATCCTGTTCACACATGAAATACCCTCAATTCAATCATGTGAATTATCCTTTCATTAAAATTACTAGTAATAGCTTTATAATTATATTTGCAAAACATATTCAGCAGAGAAATAAACATGCTCTCTACAGTGCTTGGCTTCTAGGGGCAATAGATACGGATATGTTATTTCCACCCTCAAGTGATTTATTTTAAATGAAATGAATTTTCCACTTTGAAAAAAAAAGTAGTAAGGAAATCTACCACCCACTCTTGAGTGAGTTTGCAGATGGCTGACTCTGTAGGCACTTCCATTTCAGACATATTCTTGAGCTACACACTACTGGGTTCCTGGGATTTGAGAAAAATGAGAGGTTGAAATTTTCACATAAAGGCTATACAAAGATTGGTTTCATTTAAGGCTTAAGATTTCAAATGGCTAGCAATCATATTGTTGCTTGTGAACTGAGGACAATGAGTTTCCTTGTTGACTTCCAATGAGTGTGCAACTCTTAAGAGAGTCACCTATGGATCTGAGAAGAGTAAGAAATACATCTATAGTCTTATCATCTTCTACCTGGACGTATGAACATGGTGGTGACTAACTTCCATTAATGTTATTATCTATTTATTAATCAATGGCAAGGAAAGCTCACCAGGTTCTAGAATAGAGGGAGCCTATTATTGCCATTTTTTTCTTTACAACATGATTTTCTTATGAAAGACACATAAAACTCATCTCAGCAGTTCAGAGAACTAGAACTGTATTAGACTGTCCATGGACAATCTTATCCCCATCCAGAGGAAGACAAAGAAAAAGAAAAAAACAATCCTTCTGAATCTGATGGACACTTTACAAAAATTATCTCTGTGTCTCTTTCCCAAAATTCTAATTCCTCATCTTGAAAATGACTTATCTGTAAATATGTTTATCAAAAATATACACACAAAGATCACTTGACTATTTGCTGCTGAGAGGAGGGGGTGGAAGGAAATTTTGTAACTTAAAAATATGCATGTGCATATGGATGAAAAAAATAAAGAAAAATAAAAAGATTTTTTTTAAAAGAAAGACATATATAGGATAAGGCACTCCTGAAGTAATAGTTTAAGACAGGCATTAGGTGAATGAATGGGTCCCCCAAATGCTATTCTAATGATCCACAAAATCCATCCAATACAAATTCTACCACTCCATCAGTGGTCCTGTGGGGATTCCCTGGACTAAGAAGAGACTCAGATTTACACCTTGGATTGGAAACTTCCTACATTTGTCCTAATTTCAGCTCAAATCCATTGAAGGGGATTTTAAAGACTCCTTTTATTCTTTAGCCATTTCAGTAGTGTTCCAATGCTCCATTACAGGAATTTCTTGACAAAGATACTCTTTATTTTACAGAAGCAAAAACTGAGACAGACATAAGTTGCGTGAATAGCTCAAGGTCACACAGCTAATACATGTTAGCAGCTGTATTTGAACTCCTCTTCTTGACTCCAGGTTTTTGTGACATCAGACCCAACATTTTTATGGAGTAGATAAAGAGAAACAACTCCAAACCTTGGTACAAGGCTTGGCACAAGTCACTCTTCTGCCGTAGACAAGTGATGTGATCACGGAAGAACACTTAACCCTCTCCATGTCTCAGGTCAATGGCATCAAGCTCCAATAGGATTAGGGCACTAATTCATATAAAAGGAACCCAGCATGCCACATATTGACTTTATCTTAAAATATAATATTGCTTGTGTTTTACTGTGGGTTTATTATACCAAATATTTCCTAATTGCATTTAAACTGGCTCAGGTCAGCAATGTCTGACCTCTCTGCTCTAGGGAACCGACTAAGATTATAAATTTCAAGAAGACCCCGACAAGCAGAGCTCCCCTCTGTTCCAGTATCTATATACCAGAAATTGACCCCTTCTTTACCTCTCCCTCAGAGAATCCCTCTCTTCCTTGAAGGTACTGCCAACTCAAAAACCATCTTATTGAGGATATGTAGTGGACAGAACACTGGTCCTGGAGTCAGGAACATCTAAATTCAAATCTGAACTCAGACACTTAATAGCTTTGTTTGCCTCCATTTCCTTACCTGTAAACTGAGGATGTCAATTGCAAAATGAGGATATTAATAGCATTTACTTTCAAAGATTATTGTGAGAATAAAATGAGATAATAAGATTGGGGCACATTAAGCACTATATAAATGGTACTGGTTGATATCTTCTGTATAAAGTCTTTTCTGAACCCACCACCACCACCACCAAAAACTAACATTCTCTTTCCCAGCTGAGCAACTGAAAGAGAGAGATGTTGGTGGCCTAGGAATGGCAGGGCCTCCAAACCACCTGTCCTGCTTACATGCAACCCTCAGTCATTTTTCAGGGAGGCAATTATTGTGGATGAAGAGCTAGTCATCTCCTCTAACTTCTAATCAATTGGGGTGGGAGAAGAGTGTGTGTGTGTGTGTGTCTGAGAGAGAGAGAGAGAGAGAGAGAGAGAGAGAGAGAGAAAACATAGAGAGAAAGACAGAGACAGAAACAGACAGAGGGTGCCCAGGCAGGTCAGACAACCAGCTTCTTGACCACCATCTCTCCTTAGACCCTGATGGAACAGTTCAGGACCCAGTATACAAGAACCTCAGGAAGTACAGTTCTTTCATCCCAGTGAGCACAGTCATCATTCCTGAAAACAATGACTTTGAAGATATGTGTCTGTGTGTGTGTGTGTGTGTGTGTGTGTGTGTGCATGTCCTGGCCACTTTTGAAGGGACTAGAAAGATACACAGAAGGTACACAGAAAACAAAAAACAAACCTCATCATCATTCATGCCCAAGGCATTGCTAAAGGCTTCAGATTTGGGGTAATTTTGACCCTATAAATGACACCGAAGAAGAGATACCACAAGTTACCTTGGACCACAGGACCCTTCCAACAGATATTCATCTATACCAACCTCCTCCATTGAAAGAGAGTTCCTGGAGAGCAGGGACTGGCTCTGTTATTTTATTTGCTTTCCCAGCATTCAGCACCCAGTAAGTGTTTAATAATTTTTTTCTCTTCATTCAGAAAGTACTTTGGGTCTAATTACCTTGTCTAATTTTGTAATTTTTCACTTTGTGTTAATGCTGTGCATATGTGTAGATTTTATCTGTACATTATTGACTTCCCAATTGAAATGCAAGAGACTAAAGCTCCAGAGACTGCTTCCAAAAATGGTGGCTGCAGACCTGGGCTGAAAGTCTTATTCTTCTGGAAAGTTCTTTTGATTTCTTTTGGGGCCTGAGGAAAGAGGGTCTCATCTTGCATATTTGGCATGAATCGCACACAAAATCTGGCACATGGAAAGCACAGATAACATGTTTTTAACTCATTGGCCTGCAATTGATGGGGAATGCTCCTCATTTGGGAATTCTGTATATCAATGAAAGCAACCCTTATCCATAATCCCCACACTGAATCATCCCAGGTATGACCCCTATTTAGTAGTCAATATATATCAAGTACATCCTACCACAACCACAACAATTTAGTCTGAATCAGAAAGGACAGGTGACTCGTGTAAGGGCCAGGCAGTCAAGGCAGTCTGACTAAAAGGTCAACATTTTCCCTACAATGGCCCCAGTGCCCCTCTTCCTTCCAACATCCTATTTTCCAAGGTTGCTGATTCCAACCTTATATTTTATGTTGTTCCACCTCAGCCTATTTAGACAATGAATCCAATGCATACATAATATATATTCCTATATACATGTATATGGGTCTCTGTAGATCTACTCATACCTGTATTTTATATATATATATATATATATATATATATATATATATAATATAGGACCTGTTATATATTTATGATATATTACATACCTAGATAAGTTAATCTATATCTTTGATACATTAGAGATCTCTATTATATATTTTTCATATCAGGAAAAGCTAACTGTAAGGTTTCAGCAAGTTGATCCCTTCAGATATTCTGAGTTACTATTCAGTCAGCTGTCCTAAGAGAGAAAAAAAGAGAATAGATAGTGGTGCAAACCTGTTAACATCTGCTCAAAGCCTACACTAACTCTTCCTCGATTCCTTCCCACACTAAAGCAAGCTTGCATTCATTTGGATAATTCCTTGAAGCCCTGAACGCTTCACATATCACGTTTCCACCAAGTTTCATTTATATAATTAGTCCTAACATATGGCCCCCAATCAGCATCGGAGATTTGGAATCATTTTTAGCATGCTGTTAGGCCTAAAGGGGGATGGATTCAATATGAAGGGAAGGGAATTAGGCTTGCAAATTTCATTTACAATAACAAGAGTGTGGCAATGAAAATGTACCCCCAAAAGATTTGATGGGCTAATCACATTGTAAGCCAAAAAGAATTACTTACCTAACATGCAGAATTAACCTACACCAAATGGGACAAAAATTAACAAGACGTTCATCTTCTCCAGTGCCTTTGGTTACTCTGTGGGCTCCCCAGGACAACACATTTGGGTAGTCCTATTAACACAAATTGACAAAGGAAACTTTCCCTGAATGATTTGCTTTAGTTGGGAACAGAGCTAAGCTTTTTGCTTTCTTGCTGGGTAGCACCAACTGCCCTCCAGAAGTGGCACCTGGACTGAACTGGGCCTGGATTGGAAGCCATGCTCTTCCAAAAGTTCTTGCATTCTGGGGTCTGGGCAGTTTCCTTTGGGACTGAGGGGAGAGGGCCTGACTTTGTATACTCAGTATATATCTCACACAGATATTCACTTCTGGGTAAATCAACTGCCCTGCACCTAGGGTGTCGAAATGTTTGAGGCAGTATTATAATACATAATAAGAGATGGAGGCAGAGGATCCAGCTTCAAGTATTTGTTCCCTCTTTTACCACCTGTATAGGCTTGGCTATGCCATTTTCCTTCTCTGGGCTTCAGTTTTCCCATATGCAAAATAATAGGACTGGAACAAATGATCCTTAAGGTACGTCTGAGGTCTAAATCTATGAGCCTATGATCTATCTGGAATGTGTTGTCTAAAGAAGTATATATGGAAAAGAAGACGAGGGCCCACATAGGAGAAAATGAGTCAAGGACAATTATTTTTTTTTCTAGGGTTATGGTATTTGTTGTAATTGTTCAGGAACTCTCTTTCAATGGGGGAGGTTGGTATAGATGAATATCTGTTGGAAGGGTCCTGTGGTCCAAGGTAACTTGTGGTATCTCTTCTTTGGTGTCATTTATAGGGACAAAATTCCCCCAAATCTGAAGCCTTTAGCAATGCCTTGGGCATGAATGATGATGAGGTTTGTTTTTTGTTTTCTGTGTACCTTCTGTGTACCTTTCTAGTACCTTCAAAAGTGGCCAGGATATATAAATATATATATATATATATATGTATATATATATATATATATATATATGTATGTATATATATCTCTTTCTGTCTCTGTCTGCCTCTCCCTGTCTCTATCTGTCTCTCTCTGTTTTCTGTCTCTCAGGATTCGAAGACTGGCTACAAAGAATATACTACAATAAGCTTACATCCCTTCAGTTTTTATGGCACAATAAGACAAAAAAGAAGTAGGTCTTTATGCACTATCTAGAAATTACTGACTTTCAAATTGAAACCAGGACCACTGCCTCAAAGGTGGAGCCTACAATTCAGCACCTCTGCAGTGGAGAAGGAAATGTCATCTCGGGACTGTAAAATACAGAACCCCCGCCCCCATCCCTCCACATGTCAGTAGCTGTGCTATATTATCCAATGGTGAAGAAAATTCATGATAGCAAAAAGCTACCATAAATTCAGTTAAGATTTTAAATGAGTTTGCATTTTATTAATCATAATAACATTTATATTTATCTGAAAAATAGCATTTATATGAGTGATACATTATTTATTCAGTATCTAAGAGATGAATTTGGATATTTATGGATTCATGGACCCCTAGAAGATTCCTTGTGTGTCCTCCCAGCCCCCCACCCCCACTCTTGCTCCCAGGTTGAGAACTACTGATAGAGTAGGAAGAACTGTATTTAAAGTCAAAATACTTTACTAACCTTTGAAAACTCACTTAACCTCTTGGTCTCTGAGATTCTTTCTAGTTCTTAATCTATGACTACATAGCCTTACTGACCTTCAATTTCATTAAAAGTAAATGATGGAGGCCACTAGGTGGTGCAGTGGATAGAACACCGGCCCTGGATTCAGGAGGACCTGAGTTCAAATTCAGACTCAGATACTTAATAATTACCTAGCTGTGTGGCCTTGAGCAAGCCACTTAATCTCATTGCCTTGCAAAAACTTAAAAAAAAGGAAATGATGGGATTAGATGGGATGACTTCCAACACACCTGACTGCTCTGAATTGTATGCTACTGAGAAGAAAGAGAAGGCAATATAGTCAGAAGACATTCTTGGGGCAATAACTTCCAAAGGAATTCAGCTCATAATAGACTGACTAAGAAGTATAGAACAGGGCAGCTAGGTGCTGCAGTGGATAGAGCACCAGCCATGGAGTCAGGAGGACCTGAGTTCAAATCTGACCTCAGACACTTAATAATGACCTAGCTGTGTGGATTTGGGCAAGCCACTTTAAACCCCATTTGCCTTCCAAAAACCTAAAAAAAAAAAAAAAGAAGTATAGACTAAGTGACCAAGGCATGCAAATTTGCTTGTGAAAATAGAAAGGACAAATTCTATGTCATCAGCAACTATGAAAGGATATCCTAAAGGAGTCTATAATGGAAGAACAATGTAAATTATTCAAGGAAGCCTTGTAGATAGTACATCATACTAATGCAGGCTACAAAATTTTAGCACCTACCAAATACCCAGCCAGATAAGACCTAGTGGTTAGAATTCTACACCAGAAATGTACTATCTTTTACAAACTGACAGATCAATTTTGTAAATATAGACCTCAAAATATCCTGGAGAACTCAACCAAGAAATTGTCCTGGAACCAGATCATTATCATAGACCTTGCTTTTGCATATATTTCCCCAAACCTAACACTGATTCATAAAAACTTAACAAGGTTTTTTTTTTTGGCTTTTTGCAAGGCAAATGGGGTTAAGTGGCTTGCTCAAGGCCACACAGCTAGGTCATTATTAAGTATCTGAGACCGGATTTGAACCCAGCTACTCCTGACTTCAGGGCCGGTGCTTTATCCACTGCGTCACCTAGCTGCCCCTTAACAAGGTTTTTGACAATATTTCCATCCCCAATACTTGTAATCTTCAAATTACGTGGAACAGAAAGCTTTCCAAATACATGGAGGTAACTGAGGAGACAAAAATCATGTGAGAATAGGAAAAGATGTTTGTCAGCTATCCCTCCTCCCCTTTCCGCTGCTAGGGCTGTACGGAGGACAGTTTCATTAAACCTGCAGAAGGCGGGTTTATGTTATATCCTTAGCCATTTATTCAACTATAAAACACATATATTTTGTCAACTTATGAACAACAATGGGATAGTAATTTGTCTCAGACTCAACAAAAGAGTTAGAGACTGGTAATAAAATGCCTATATTAAAAATATAGCATCAATGCAATAATTTTGGAGAGTGATTGTTAGAAAAATATGCTATTTTTCAGGAAGACAACTTGAGTCCATCATGATTCTACCTAGCCTTGGATCTCTTATCATCTCTACTAAAGTTAACTTAGCATGACTTCCAAATTAGAATGAATTATATGATACATCTCATATGATAAATATTGACAACATCAAGCTATGTAGTTCCATCAAAAACAAAACAAAACCCCAAGTCGATCAAGAATCTTCTTGATTTCATGGATTCCTCTAAATGGCTTCAAAATAGTGTTTGGATTTGATAAAAGTAAAATTCTTCATATTCACCAAGGATACATAGAAAATGAAGGCAATTAAATTGGAATGAGGCCATGTCAGGTCTATGGATACAGTTGATCCAGATAGTGCCATGGTCCCCTCCAGGAAAGGCACATTTAGCACGACAATGTTAAGGAGAAGATGTGGAATCATATCTCAATCTCAACAGAAAGATACATTTAAAGCAAGGACCACCTATCAATTGTCAGTCTCAAGGAACATTTTCAGAATTGTAGAATAGATCCAACTATCAAGTCAGTTATGAAATATTTATTAAACACCTCCAGTGTTGCAGGATTGGTGCTGTGTTGGGGTACAAAGAAAAGAAAGAGATAGTTCTTGCCCTTGAGGAGTTCACAGTCTAATGGGAAGATAACATGCAAATCAGTATGCACAAACAAGCTTTATAAAGAGAATTTGTAAAGAGTTAACAAAAGAAAAGTCTTGGAATTAAGGGGAACTCTTGATAGGTTTTCTTGTAAAAGGTGGAATTTTAGCTGGGACTTGAAGGAAGCCAAGGAATATCCTAACAAAAGGTCATATATTATAGAGGGCAACTAGGTATTATAGTGAATGGAGCTGGTCCTGGAGGACCTGAGTTCAAATGTGGCCTCAGATACTTAATAATTACCTAGCTGTGTGACCTTGGGCAAATCACTTAACCTCATTGTCTTACCAAAAAAAAAGAAAAAAAAACGGATAAGGATTGATATACAACCTCAGAGCACTTGGTAAACAAGTTAAAAGCCTAGATCATCACTTTTCAAACAAGCAGACATCCCTTTCTGGAACAGGAATTAAAGCAAATATAATTAGATTTGTTGAAGGCATCTGAAAGTGATTTACCTACATTTGGAATCTATGAAGTAACTAAAATCCAAGAAGAGAATCCAAAGACTCTCCACTGGAGACACCTGCATGCAGTCAAGCAACCATATCCTCAATATAGAAAACCCAAACTAAGTTAATAATTTGTTGAAAAGGATTGAGAATAGAAGTTCATAATCCTCCCCCCCCAAAAAAACTACAGAAAGTTTATCCCTGAGTAATGAAAATAATGAAAATTTAGGTTTCAGTATAGACTATATAGTGAAATGGCAGAAACTATATAACTCATCACTAAAGGATATAAAAATTTGGCATCTACATGACCTGGAGTGATGAATTAAACTCAATATCTTTCACAGACTGACCAAACACAGATACTATCAGTACCATAAGTATTAGTATTAAAGTATCTTGGAGGGGCTAACCAATAAAACATAGTGGACTTGGACCACTATCATAAAAAACACTGTTGCTCATGATGACTAGAACCTAATATAGATTTATTAAAAATTTAACCAACAATTTTTAAAAATACATTTAATGCATATACTCAATATTCAAGCTATAAGGATCTAAAAAAATTGATCTGTCAGTTTGTGAAAGATAGTACATTTCTGGTGTAGATTATAGAGACTTAGTAGAGGAGATCAAAATTGTGTAGGTACATGATGAGAACTCATCCTATTAATCAGATGTTATGATATCATAAATATCATCCTGTTTTCTACTAGAGTTATCCTGAGAATTTTTTCCATAAGCCTGTAAAGAACGACTTTACAATTTACGCTATTTAAATACAAAAGTGAATTTTATTCATTTGTGCAATAGTGCACAGAACATTAAATAATAAAGAATTTGAGTCACAAAATATCTTGTTCTTGGACCATTGTTGACTGAACTCTTTGGAACAAGATGAGATTAATGATTTTTAAGAATTATAAACATAATAATATAAAAATGATGATAAATGTCATTTATAAAATGCTTTATCAAGAGCTTGACATAATAACTTATTGACAGGTGAGGCACTCGAGTTGTATTTTTTTTTCTTTCTCCTATATAGAAGTCATGAATGGACTTTCCATCATCTGGGCTGGTCAGGGAATCACAAAGTTAAGAAAAGGAAGACAACTGAGAGGTTGTCTAGGGCCATACTCTTCTTTTAAAGATGAGAAATGATAGACCCATATAGACCCATAGACCCAATAAAAAAATAGAAAGTAAGAGTAAGAATTTGAACCCAGGTCCTCTGATATCAAATTTAGCTTACTTTCTAATTTATTATATTGTCTCTCCTCCAGTCTCTCTGCAAGAGGGAACTCTCCGATATGAAGCCTTCCCCTGTCCCACCTCTTTGAACCTGCCCAACCCTGCTATTTCCTGCTTTTTTTGGTCAGGGATCTCCAAAAGATGGAGGCAGGATAGAGTCACTATGGGCTCTGGGAATGCCTGGCAACGTTATCTCATATTTCTTGGCACACAAATGTTTTTAAACCATGGAAAAGATAGCCTTTAGCCTAACTTTGACAGGTGGGTGGAATTAGGGATTGGGCTGGCTAAAGCAATCTGGGGGACATGTTGACACTACGTCAACTAGCAGTGACATTAGATTGAGGAATAACTGCCAAAGAATGATTAGTGAGCTGGTCCTTGGTTATCCTCAGGAAGGAAAGGTGAGACATTTCCTTGGGTTTCTATCACTCATGTTTATCTTTGCTTTCTTCAGCCTTCACAAACTAGAATTTGTCTCCTATCTACAAGTCTCTCTCATGCAAGTAACATTCTGTAATTATATTAGGGATGGGCCATATTCTTTTAGAGACAATGGTGAGAACCCTCAAAGATTCTGGGAGGAGGGATGAATTTTGATTCACTGAGTAGCTTTCACAATCTTAGAAAAACCTTTATTTTAGCTGTTTGATCCAAGAGTGCCCTTTTTCTTTGGAATTTTGCAAGACACACCCTCTACTCTATACAAATGTTTAATTAACTGGGGGCTATTCTCCAGTACACTTAATTACAGGTCAGTATTCTGACTATATAAATCATAAAAAAGGAGAGGAAATGACATAAAAGCATTTCACTATTGTAATTTATAGTTATCTGAACTAATCCCAAGAAAGAATGGTACTGGGCTATAATTAATGATTATCTTAATGCCAAAAATCATATTTTTCTGCCTGGCTTCAGACATGTCACAGTAATTAGGGTTAATTCTTTATATTCTGGGGCTGATTCTATGTGTAGTTTTCAGATTGCCTATGCTGACGTTCTTTTTTCTTCTTTACACTTTATTCATCAATCCTTCCAACAGAAGGTGAAGAAGAGGGTAAAAGAGAGAAAGTTATATAGTGAATCTTAGACTATGCAAAGTCTATACAAAAACCCTAGAGGTGATAAAGGAAAGGTTTTAAAGATGGATGGGACTTTAGAAGGTAGCTAGTTCAAGCTCCCCATTTTACAGATGAGAAACAGAACCAGAAGGTTAAATGATTGTTCTAAGATTTTGCAATTAGTCACCAAAAAGAACCCAGAACCCATTTCTCTTATTATTAGCAGACAATTATTCTTTCCTCTTTATCATTGGTATTAACTTTATAATTGCTTATCAATCAGCAATCCTGAGGAAGTATAAAATTAGTTTATTAATCGGTATTCCTGGGATATTCCTAAGTGCAAATTGAGAATTCAGTTGATGAAAATCAGCAAATGAATTGAACTCAATTGAATTTCACTCAACCACATTTCAATTCAACAAGCATTTATTAATTGCCCAATATGTGCTAGCACTTTGCTAGGCAGTAGGCAATTCAAAGAGAAAAGAGAAAAAGAGAAAGCAGACCCTATTCTCAATGAGCTTACATTCTTCTGAAAGATGGAGAAAATGAGCATAGAAGTCCATGGAGTCAGAGCTGGAAGAGATTTTAGGCGTCATCTCCTACCATCATTTTTACACCTAAGGAAACTGAGGACTGGAGAGAATTAAGAGAGCTGCCCTGGGCCACTGAATAAATATAAGATACAAAGTAAATACAACTCAATTAGGGGAAGGGGAGGTGGAGAATCAGGAAAGGCTTCCTGTAGGAGGTAGCTTTGGATAGAATCTGAAAGGAGCTAAGGAATCCAAGAGGTAAAAGGGGTTCTTTTGACCCTATTTGATTGCAGCAAAACATCCACATCCCCATAAGAGAAAATACCTGGATTCTCTAATTTGTCTTCCTGCCCCACTGGGGTGGGGGTATGAGGGGAGTAGGAGGCAATTAGGATGCAGCAATGCTATGGCTGCAGTTGTGCCAATGCTTTCTAAAACATGTATTTTGCTCAAGTCTGGCCTTAGACTCAGAAAGTCACTTCACCCTGTTTGCCTCAGTTTCCTCATGTTCAAAATGAACCGGAGGAGGAAATGGCAAACTACTCCAGTTACTCTGTCAAGAAAATCCTGAATGGGGACACCAAGAATTGGACACAACTGAAAAAAATGACTGAACCACAAAAATAACCTATCGGGACTGGGGAGGGCAGGGTGCTATACACCCCTAAATTGAAATATGTACACAGAAGCATCATCATGGCACGTTAAGAGTACTTCCACAAGCCTTAGCAACTATCCCTTCCCACTCCCTAAATGACTTCATGATTTTAAAAGCCCATGGGTGAATCTCAAGCAGCCCCAGCTCGAAGGGAAACTTCCCTTGGATAGGAAGCAGTGTTGTAGTGGGACTCCAGAACATTCTCAGAATCCCGTAAGGATTATTTTTTCAATTTAATATTCTCCTGCTGTGTCAAAAAACCTAAATTCATCTCTCCCGAGCAAGCTCATCAGTGGCAAAAATAGGAACGGGCAGGAAACAATGTTAATACAGCTTTCATCGTTCCACCAACTGAGACATGTCGAGTTAGCAGACAGCAGGCCATGTTTTTACAATTCAGTTTTGATTGTGTCATATTACAGCAATAAGGCAGGAAAGTGCAAACAAACACTCCAATGTTTTATCTCAACAAGATTC